>NC_041736.1:19205000-19315000 GCF_004115215.2 Ornithorhynchus anatinus
TCGTCATGAACACACCACGTGATTATACCCCCTGGGCTTCCCCAAGACCAAGAGGCATATAAGGACAACTCCTCTCCTTCCTTGTGGGTATTGGCTCAATTTTCCACTACCAATGTTCAGTCTTTACTGCAACTTTTGTCACCACATCACTATTATTATTCAAATGAGCTGAACACCCACAGTGTTCTTGCCACTACTGGGGCAGAGAATATGACATAGTCCCTGCCCAGCTCCTAACTAAACGAAGTTTTTAAAATTAGCCTTGCTGGTAAGTTCAGTAGATTAATAACCTGTGATTTGTTTTTATCAATCTGGCCTCCCTCAGTTTATATACCAGAAAGAGAGAGAATGAGAGACAGAAAAAAAAATGGCCATTTTTCTTTAGGGGCTCGGGGGAAGAGTTGAAAGACATGATTGATAATACACTGGCACAGCAAATTTAATAAATCAGTATTGAGGTCTGATATAAACTTTGCTCACTTTTTTCTTTTTTCTTTTTCTAAGCAATCAGGATGAATATGACCAAAAAAGCACATCTGGGGCTCCAAGAGTAAGTTGACCACTACAAGGAACTGGAATAGAGTCTTCAATGGGCATGACGATGACATAAATGAGCCAACCAGGCTGGCTCCCATTATTTTACAACAATGAAGGGAAGATATGGAGAGATGAGCAGCTTCCATAATGCTCAAATTCAATTGGAGACTTCAAATATTTTCCAAACATAACATCATTTTGTCTCCCCCATCTAGACTGTAAGCTCATTAAGGTCAGGGAACTTGTCTACCAACTCTGTTGTACTGTACCCTCCCCCAAGCACTTAGTACAGTGCTCTGAACACAGTAAGCACTCGAGAAATAGCTTTAATCTGTAATCCGTTCACTTTAGACTGCAAACTCCTTGAGGGAAGGGACTGTGACTTCTATAGCGACTTCTCTGTATATAGTAGGTGTTCCATAAATGCTACTGAAAGACTGAACAATTGGATATTCTGAAATAGGCATCTTATCTCTGCCACATAAATCAAACCTCAAAATGATCGGAGTATAGCTTGAATCTCAGAATCTGGGAAATTTAAGCAGAGATTGGCAGTTGCGGTTTATGATCCTGGAACACAGCTGCTCGCTGTTCAGGGTCAAATTGTAATTTAATATTAACCTCTCAATCCAATCCTTCACAATGAGTAACTCCCCAGGCAAAATGGGGCCAGGAAAGCAGAGCAAACTTCCTATGCCCCCTTCTCTCTGCACTCCACCAGACCAGGTAAAGAAAGGAAGTGAAAGAAGCTAACGTCTGTGATTGCACATTCATTCAATAGTATTTATTGAGCGCTTATTATGTGCAGAGCACTGTACTAAGCACTTGGAATGCACGATTCGGCAACAGATAGAGACAATCCCTGCCCATTGATGGGCTTATAGTCTAATCGGGGGAGATAGACAAAAACAATAGCAATAAATAGAATTAAGAGGATGTACATCTCATTAACAAAATCAATAGGGTAATAAAAATATATACAAATGAGCAGACGAACCCAGTGCTGAGGGGAGGGGAAGGGAGAGGGGGAGGAGAAGAGGGAAGGGGGGCAAAGGGGGCTTAGCTGAGGGGAGGTGAAGGGGGTGCAGAGAGGCAGCAGAGGGAGCAGAGGGAAAAGGGGGAGCTCAGTCTGGGAAGGGCTCTTGGAGGAGGTGAGCTCTCAGTAGGGCTTTGAAGAGGGGAGGAGAATTCGTTTGGCTGAGGTGAGGAGGGAGGGCATTCCAGGACAGCGGGAGGATGTGGGCCAGGGGTCGACAGCGGGATACATGAGAACAGGGGACGGTGAGGAGGTGGGCGGCAGAGGAGCAGAGTGTACAGGGTGGGCAGTAGAAAGAGAGAAGGGAGGAAAGGTAGGAGGGGGCAAGGTGATGGAGAGCCTTGAAGCCTAGAGTGAGAAGTTTTTGTTTCGTGTGGAGGTTGATAGGCAACCGCTGGAGGTTTTTAAGGGGAGTGACATGCCCAGAGCGTTTCTGCAGGAAGATGAGCCGAGCAGCGGAATGAAGAATAGACTGGAGCGGAGAGAGACAGGAGGAAGGGAGATCAGAGAGAAGACTAACAAAATAATCCAGCCGGGAAATTATGAGAGCCTGTACCAGTAAAATAACCTTTTGGGTGGAGAGGAAAGGGCGGACCTTGGCGATATATTAAAGGTGTGACCGGCAGGTCTTGGTGACGGATTGGATGTGTGGGGTGAACAAGAGAGCCGAGTCAAGGATGACACCGAGGTTGCGGGCTTGAGAGACGGGAAGGATGGTCGTACCGTCCACGGTGATAGGGAAGTCAGGAAGAGGACAGGGCTTGGGAGGGAAGATAAGGACCTCAGTTTTGGACATGTTGAGTTTTAGGTGGCGGGCAGACATCCAGGTAGAGACGTCCCGGAGGCAGGAGGAGATACGAGCCTGAAGGGAGGGGGAGAGGAGAGGGGCAGAGATGTAGATCTGTGTGACATCTGCTTAGAGATTATAGTTGAAGCCGTGAGAGCAAAAGAGTTCACCAAGGGGGTGAGTGTAGATGGAGAACAAAAGAGGGCCAAGAACTGACCCTTGAGGAACTCTACAGTTAGAGGATGGGAGGGGGAGGAGGAGCCCGCGAAGGAGACCAAGAATGAACGGCCAGAAAGATAAGAGGAGATCCAGGAGAGGACGGAGTCCGTGAAGCCAAGGTGAGATAAGGTGTGGAGGAGAAGGGGATGGTCTACAGTGTCAAAGGCAGCTTAGAGGTCAAGGAGGATTAGGATAGAGTAGGAGCCATTGGATTTGGCAAGAAGGAGGTCATGGGTGACCTTTGAGAGAGCAGTCTCGGTAGAGTGGAGGGGACGGAACCCAGATTGGAGGGGGTCCCGGAGAGAATTGGAGTTAAGGAATTCTAGGCAGCGAGTATAGACGACTCGTTCTAGGAGCTTGGAAAGGAAGGGTAGTAGGGAGATAGGGCGATAACTGGAAGCGGAAGTGGGGTCGAGAGAGGGTTTTCGATGAGGGTAGCCTGCCTCGTTCACACATCCCGCGCTGGGCAGTAGAGTCACAAACTTTGGGGTTTTTGACCAACCACCCAAAAAGCTTCCAGAAGAATTAAAATCCTTCCTTTGGCCAGGATGGCGGGAGCTGACTCTTCAGACCTGATGGCAGATGTGCAGGAGTACGTGGGTGAAATATCAGGAATTAACTGCTGCTACCTCAGGAGGAATGTCTGCATCTGAGCCATGAGTCTATCTGACCTCTACTGCCCTCTCTTTTTATATCCACCTAATTTTGCCCCCTCTATTCCCTATCCCTTATCCTCTTAGCACCTATCCTTACGAGTCACCTTTGTGTTCCCACAAACAACTGTCTTCTCCCTCTTTCTCCACTTATATATATTTAGTCTTTCCTGACTTATCAGTGTTACAATCTAGAGGTCGCACCTCTTTTCCCTTACAGCTTCTAAAAATATGATCACTTTAGCCCAAGGCTCACTCTGTGCAAGAGCAGAAGAGACACGCATCTCTCCTACAGAATTAGAAATACATCCTGACCAATTCCACTTTCCCTACCCTAACCCTGCCATAAGCCACACCTTTTTTTAAAAAAAATTGCATTTGTTAAGTGCTTACTAAGTGCCAGGCATTGTACTAAGTGCTGGGGTAGACGCAGTCCACACGGGGCTCATAGTCTTAATCCCCATTTTACAGATGAGGGAAACTGAGGCACAGAGAAGTGAAATGATTTGCCCAAGGTCATATAGCAGACAAGTGGCAGGGCTGGGATTAGAACTCAGATTCTCCTAATTCCCGGGCCTGTGCTCTACCACCTAGGTCATGCTCCTTCTCTTTCTTCAGGGTACAGAAGCTTTTAGGTGGAGCCCTTCACCCCAGGTACAGGAAAAAATTAAAAAAATTATCTCTATCACCCAAAAAAATCTACTGACTGCAATGGGAAGGAACAGGATAAAGGAAGGGGGGTTTTGGTGTTATTCTACATAATTTTAGAATCTAATCATAATAATAGTGGCATTTTTAAGTGCTCCACAAGCCAAGCACTGTACTAAGTGTTGGGATAGATTCCAGATATTCAGGTCCCACACAGGCTCACGGAGAACAGGCACTGAATTTTGTAGATGAGGGAACAGGCACAGAGAAGTTAAGTGACTTGCCCAAGGACACACAGCAGGCAGATGGTAGAGCCAGGATTAGAACCCAACTCTTCTGACTCCCAGGCCCATGCTCTTTCCACTAGGCCACGCTGCTTCTCTAAACCCTTCTATTAGCCTGTTTCCTATTCCCTTTCCACCCTTCCCCACCCCCCACCATCCCCACATACCCAAATTCAGACAAGGAAAATAGCACTGCTTTCTTTCTTTTTTAATTAGAAAAAGAAATGGAAGGACAATTTGGTGAGTCCTGCCAGACATGCTGTTTATATAGGGATTCTCCAACCTCTCAGGTGATGGTCATTGGAAAAGGGGAGGTCAAAATTCTGAATCTTAGTAATTTAAATAAGAGACACGCAATACAAGCTTCATTCATTTAAATTACACGAAAATCTAAGCTAAGCTGTGTGTAATTAGGAGCAGAATAAGCCCTAAGGCAATTTCATCGGGGTTAAGGAATTGCTTTAATAGAATATGACAAGGTTCCTTTTGTTTTTCATGAAATATTGTATTCCCCATTGAAAAGTAACAATCCTTAATGAAGTCACAGTTTCTTTATCGTTTGAGCTTACTTTGGTGCTTTGAGAGATCAACAGTGTCAAAACAATTACTGAAAATTAATGATGAACAAATCTCCAAAGAGTCACCATAAGTGTTCATATGAAACTCCCAACTGAATATATTTTAATCTCTCTAGCTAGAACATAGTGCCAGGTAAAATACTTTCAGGAGAGACATCTTTTAATCTCTCTAGCTAGAACATAGTGCCAGGTAAAATACTTTCAGGAGAGACATCTTGGTCAGATGAGATTTAGCTGTGCTTAGTAGAGAAAACATTGGATTGATAAGTAAAAGTCTGGGTTTTTTTCCAGTTTTTTTCTTATTCTGTTTCAGAGCCCCTGACTAACCTTAGAGAAATCTGATTTAAAAATAAGCATGCCTTTGTCTTAAGTTATAAGATGAAGAGAAAACATTGTAGTTTCTACTTAGGTGAGTAGCTAAGTGCAAGATTTACCTAGTCTAAGTAGAAACTACAGGAGAAACAAAACACCTTGTGGAGAGGGAACACAGTGTAGGCAAGGAATGTGTCTGTTATATTGTTATATTGTACGTTTCCAAGCTCTTAGTACTGTGCCCTGAACCCAGTAGATGCTCAACAAATACCACTACTTCTCCAACAAATACCCTCTAATATGTAGGACCCCCTGGTTCTTGCTATGTAGTATGCTTATTTGATCTTAAAGTAATTAATTAGGTTCTGCAAAACCATACTGGTTATTACTGTGCCATGAACTGTATTTGCCAACAAATATTAATTGAATAAACGAATGAGCACATAATTAGAATCACAAAGAAGAGACCATCAAGAAGGGTTAGGACAAGGTTTAGGGTAAAGAGTTTAAGGTAAATTAATTCACCCTCCCCTACTTTTCTGGACTTTTTCCCTGACATTAAATTCAAGAAGAGTTACTGAGTCATATTTGTTTCTCAAAGACCTTGGGAATGAGAATCAAGGCAAATTAAATAATGCTCATTATACAATTTCACTGCAATTTTAGCAAGTGGATATGTGACCCCTCTTATCTACTCTTGGCTGGTTACCCACTGGATTTGTTTTTCACCACCTGAAGCGGGTGGGCAGAGCCTGAGGTGAGCAGATACTAATGAGCACAACACATCTCTCATCAACTTTTAAAATGCAACTTAATTAAAAGATGATTTTGAAGGGGTTTTTACACCATAAGTTATTTTCTGCATTGAAAATTGGGGTGGGGGTCTATTTAAAACAATTATAACCAGGTAATTATAGTTAGAAACTCACCTTTGTGCTGGATAACTGAGTATCCCCAAACAGAGAGGGATGATCTGCCATCTCCCTGATCCTGGATTTTCTTGCCCCCACAAGTTGAAGGCTAGCTATCTCTCATGGCTGTGACATAGAACAGCTTATACTCTTCCCCAACTCCACACATATTCTTTCTACACATATATGCAGGAAGTGTCCTAGCAAGGAGGTAGCATAAGCACATGATTCCTGGAAAATCCACTTCCCAGCTCTAACCTCAGCTGTTCCATCCAAACTCTATTAGGTGTGATGGAAAAGTCTCCAGAGTAAGTTGGTGGGACTGTATAATTTTTCTTTCTGGCCCTTGAAGTGGAGCAAGAGATTTTTCCATTTCTGCATAAAGACTGTAAGTTTGCCTTGGGCAGGGAACATATCTGCCAAGTGCTTAGTACAGTGCTTTGCACACAGTTAAGTTCCCAATAAATATCATTGATTGATTAATAAAGACACTGACCATTTCCACTTACATTATTCCTTAGCATACTCTCCTCTCTCAGTAAGATCAGATGAAATTTTTTTTTATCCACATGAACATACCATGAGGATAATACTATAAGGTAACAGATGTGACATATGAAGATGAGAAATGTAATTTTCCCCTTTTCCCACTAAAGTATTTACAGCCCCAAATTCAGGCTACAAAAATTAACAATAACTAAATTTTCCATTTAAGAAAAAAAAGTTGGGGTTTTAAAAGAGAATTGAATTGATTCTTATGCTTTTTTCAATTTAATAAAGCACATTTATTTTCTGTTCCTCATTCTGATAAACCACTTCCATATTTTTACCAAGAACACTATGGATACACTACCAGAACGATTGCAGATGGAAGTGGGGTGTTCTGGGACAGATGTGACCATGGTGTTGCTATGGGTCAGACACGACTCGACAGCATAAGACAACAACAACGAGGCAGTATACGGTGCAGTGATACACAGAGATACAAAGAGATAAAATATAATAGGACATGTGGTCTTTGTCAGACTGCGAAACAGAAGTGTGGTGACAAAGGGGCACCAAACTCCAAGTCAAAGGTATATAAGGCCGTTGTGGTGTCTTAACTTCTCTGTGGCTGAGAGACTTGTACCTACTACTGAAGACACAACCAAAATCTAAAGCACTTTCACCAGTGTCACTTGTGACCATTACTCGGCATCATATGACAGATCACGACTTCCAACAATAAGATCCTGAAACACAGTCAACTTACCGGCACCAAAGCAACCCAGCTCCCTGGCAGGACACGTGAGAAGACTGGACAGCCACAGGATATCTGTAATGACATAGTGAAGCCCAGTTTAAAACAGTGGAGTAAGCTCCCAGTAAATACCCCTGATTGATGATGGTAACTGTTGAGAGATCACTATAGCCTGGCATGCTGCAATTGAGAGAGGATTTTTTCTCCTCGAACAAAGGATTGCTGGAAACTGGGGTGCCAAGAGGCAGGCTCAAAAACAGAGGGGGGCCCTGAATGGGACCAGCCCACTAATGCAGTTTCCTCAAATTAAATACTTAAGCAGAGTGCATCAGCCTCATATAAGCCTTTTCAGCCACTCTGGCACACATGATTAGGATCTTCCTGTTGGTAATGTTAGAGAAGCAGCGTGGCTCAGTGGAAAGAGCACGGGCTTTGGAATCAGAGGTCATGGGTTCAAATCCCGGCTCGGCCACTTGTCAGCTGTGTGACTTTGGGCAAGTCACTTAACTTCTCGGTGCCTCAGTTACCTCGTCTGTAAAATGGGGATTAAGACTGTGAGCCCCACGTGGGGACAACCTGATTCCCTTGTGTCTACCCCAGCGCTTAGAACAGTGCTCAGCACATAGTAAGCGCTTAACAAATACCAACATTATTATTATTATTAATGTTGTCTTTGGAAAGAAGGCCAGGTGGGCAGGCTCCCTAATCTTCCAGCTCTATATGGTTCCCACTCCAGAGTGTAAACCCGTTGTGGGCAGGGAATGTGACCGCTTATTGCTGCACTGTACTCCCCCAAGGGCTTAGTATAGTGCTCTGTACACAGTAAACATTTAATAAATATGACTGAATGAACAGTTCTCCCGAGACACAGTCAACACTCAGTAGACATCAGTGGTACTGACTGATTACATATTTTTAAATTACCTCAGGATTTTTTTCAATAGTTCCTCCTTAAGGCAAATCCACTAGCAGGGAAGGCTAGATGAACACCTTATCTGGTTTACTGATTTGGTCAGAACTATTGTGATTTCATATTCACAGTCACCCATAACACTATCCTACTCAACCTTCTTTGATTCCAAATTTAGAGGGGCAGAAAAGCATCAAAAATAGCCATTAGACTGTAAATTTGTTAAGAGCAGGGAATGTGTCTACTAATTCTGTTGTATTGTACTCATCCAAGTGCTTAGTACAGTGCTCTGCACAGAGTAAGCACTCAATAAATACCACTGATTGGTTGATCCAAAACAGCTAACTGCCCTCAAGACTGGAGAATAAAAGGAGCCTAGAGGTTTTTATGAGAAATGAACTAGAAGAGCAGCTAATGATTAAAGCAGTGCAAAGATCCAGAAGGAACCCAGCAGAAAAGTAGGAAAATGGTACAATCTACTGGAAAAGAGAAAGCCTCTCATAGGAATAGGGACTCCTGGGGTAAGTCAGAGAAGACCAACCACCAGAATTGCTCAAAAATGCCCTCACAAATTTTGAAATCATCAGAGATGACTTTGTAGCTTGAAGGTATTTCCACAATAAACAGTGTATCCTAGATGATGATTATACTAATAATAATAATACAGGCATTTGTTAAGCACTATGTACCAAGAATTGTGCTATGTGTTGGGGTGGATATAGGCAAATCATGTTGGACATAGTCCTTGAGCCACGTTAGGCTCACAGTCTCAATCCCCACTTTACAGATGAGGTAACTGAGGCACAGAGGAAGGGAAGAGACTTCTTCCAAGGACACATAGCAGACATGTGACAGAGCCCATATTAAAACTCATGATCTTCCGACTCCCAGGCCTTTGCTCTATCCATTATGCCATGCTGACCTTCAGGCACCCTCAGGTAATTGGACATTTTTTCTGCCAGATTATTGGGCATCAATTATTCACTCACCAAGTCACCTCAAAGCCGCAATCATTACCTTCAGAGCCAGAATCCTAACACTTACCTAAAGACAGAGAATGCTGCTTTTCAAGTAGATGCCAGGACAGGAGATTCTCAAAGTTCATTAAAGGGACAACATCGAACTCAGCACTTAGTACAGCGCATCAGTGCTCTGTACAGTGCCTGGCATATAGTAAGCGCTTGAATACCATTATTATTATTATTATTAAACAGTCATTCTGGATAAGCACCATTTGTGGGGGGCAGATCGGGGAGGGGGGTAGCAGCAAGCACTAACGAGGGATCTGCCCAGCGTGCTACCAACTGCCTCCACCTGACAAACGCACCAGGGCAATTTAGAGCAGGAAGTTGTACCTTCAGCCAGAGCCCCATGCCAGCCTAGAACACGGGAGGAGCTGCCATCTGCAATACGGGTGGCGGAGTGAAGGATACCTGAAGAGGCAAAGTAAGAACGCAGTGAGATAAACCATTTTCAAACCACTGTTAAGTCAATAGAAAAAAATACACTTGCCCCGGGATTTTTTCCAGGCTCGTGCACGTGGAACACTTCTTCAGGTCTCTTCCTAGGCATCATGGTGCCCTGGAGGGACTTTCAGATTTTCCACTCATGGAAAATGGAGAAATACTACTGAATGAAAAATGGCTCTTTATGCACCCAGGATTTCACTGACTGCTCTGGGCTTCTTGTCGAGCACTTGGGTCTAACAGGTGCTGAGCTGTCAGGCTGCCAGAGTGTAGGTAGAAAAGTCATCAAATTATGAATGAACACTTGTCACTGCAGTCACATGACGTGACCCCTTTGGCTAGCGCTCTGTGCTCGGCCACTATTAAAACAAGCATAAATCTATCACAACAACTCCCGCTTCATTTTTACAATCGTTGAAGCAGACATCTTTAAATTCATTTGTTGTACTATAAGCGTTTTTGCTCTGCCTCAACTGTATTCAGAAAATTGAATAAAGCAGATATGGTCTTTAAAAAGAGCCATAAAGCCCAAAGGAAAACCATAAAGATTAACTTAATATGGAACAATTTATTTTCCTTATTTTAATATCACCATTTTGGGTATTAGTAAGCCTGGGTGGAAAGAACAAATGTTTTGGGGCATGAAGGAGAAATTCAGGGAAATTTTCATCTATTTATTCTTTTCCTTCAAATATTCAAGGCACTTCCCTGTAAAGGCATCACATTATTCCCTCTCCTGTGTATTTTCTATGCTCTGCCCATATCATTTCCTGAGAAATGTTTTCCACACCCCAAGGAATTGCTCAAATAAATCACTGTGTGGTTAGAAAGCTTTTAGTGAAATAAAGACAGTTACAAAATTTAAAGCAATGCGCTCAAAAAAATTTTTTTTCCAAATTGACAGCAATAGGTTTGGCTACCACAGGAGGCATTTGAGTATTTGCCCAGAGGCTGTGGGGTAAGCTAACTTGCTGCACTTTACCAGAGAACTTCTGACCCTCCCTTCGTCATAACAAACAGATCATTGTTCTCCCCCACTTCAAAGCCTTATTGAAGGCACATCTCCTCCAAGAAGTCTTCCATAAGCCCTCCTCTCCTCTTTTCCCTCTCCCTTCTGTGTCGCCCTGACTTTCTCCCTTCATTCATCCTCCCTCCCATCCCCTTAGCACATATGTATATATCTGTAATTTATTTATTTATATTAATTTGTCTCCCCTTCTAGACTGTGACCTTTTTATGGGCAGGGACTGTGTGTTTTTTGTTGCACTGTACTCTCCCAAGTGGTTAGTACAGTGCTCTGCACACTGTACTAAGTGCTTGGAAAGTACAATTCAGCAATAGAGACAATCCCTGCCCACACAAGGCTTACAGTCTCTTTAACCCTATCCCTAGTGATGTCACAAAGGAATGCCTTATCTCTAGAAGTTCTAAACAGTGTCAGGCACCCTGAGAATTTTCAGGGAGGAACTGATGGTAACTTTCATAGATATTACTTCCAAAGTGCAATAGGTTGATTATCTGTTCTAGTGAAGAACATTAGAACAGATAATCAATCACCTTGCCCCTTCGTATCTTACCTCGCTGTTTTCTTACTACAACCCAGCATGCTCCCTTTGCTCCTCTAATGCCAACCTGCCATCTCTATACATTGATCTCGTCTGTCTCGCCATTGTGACCCTTCACCCACGTCCTGCTCCTGGTCTGGAACACCCTCCCCTTTCATATATTTACCTATCTATATATAGATATGTGTGTGTATAAATACATATGTATGTGTGTGTGTCTGCACATACAACACACACACACGACTTTGGCATTCATAGCACCATATCCCACAAGGCAGAAAGAGATCCCTTTCTAAAAAAATGAGATTTCACCTGGCCTTCAACAAGCAAAGAAGGCATTCTTTCAAAGTGTAGCAGACAGCTAAATTATTTCAAGTTGAAAGGAGCAGAATCATATAAATTACTTGGACACCAAATCTGAGACTTCTCTAGATAATGAGAACAAAATTATGGAACAAACTGAGCACCGGGAATGAAACTACATAAGTGACTTAGAATCTGAGAACATTTCTCCCAGTTATACATTTCACTAAGAACAGTTCCAAAGGCATTGTTCATCTCCTGCTTCACTGCTCTGTCTGCATGGTAAAAAGCCTTTCAAAACTATATAACATTGCTAACCTGACTTCAAAACATCTCCAAAATTCAACTTATTTGTACTATCAACCTACCTACTTAACAGTAGCACCTTCCAGTTCATTACATTGGACAGAATTTACCAAGACAATCGATTCTCATGCTTCAGGGCTTATGCTGACCGCTGGCTGGGGTGAGGATAAAATTCTCCCACCACTGTGCATTACTATTTTTCATTTTATATTTGCAAATGTTTTACACTCATTTATCAATTAGTCTTTAGTGCCCTAAATTAGTCCCATTTAGCTCTGCATTATGTTAAACAGCATCCGGTTTACATGGCTGCCCTGTTGACATCCAGTGTGATCACATTTCCGATATAAAGTGGGTGTGCAGTTTGTGAAAATTGCCGGGGGCTGAAAATATCTAATTATATCACTGCAATGATCTGCCTATTTATGCAAGACCAGGTATGCTAATTCTCCATGAGATGGCATTGCCTACATTCCTAAAATGCCCTCGTTAGTCAATGTGCTTGTTCTCTAATTATTATATCTTAGTTATTTTCATAAAATAAATCCATGATTACCACTCAAGCCTAGCGTCATCCTTTGAATGTAGCTGTTGCTGGAATCGGTGAGAACTGGCTATGTAGAAAAATGGCCAGGGGATGTACACCAAGGAGAGTGAGAGCAGAGGAATATATAGAACTAGCATGGCATAGTGGAAAGAGCAAGGGCTTGGGAGTCAGAGGACAGGGGTTCTAATCCTGGCTCCATCACTTTTCTGCTGTGTGACCTTGGGCAAGTCACTTAACATCTCTGTGCCTCAGACACCTCATTTGTAAAATGGGTTAAGACTGTGAACCCCATGTGGGGCACTCCAGCGCTTAGAACAGTGCTTGACACATAGTAAGTGCTTAACAAATACCATCATTATTATTATTACTATATAGCAGGAAGTCTTTGGAAGGATGGATTCATTTAGCGTTATCACAGTCATACATGGTCATCATTGCCATGACATACCACAATTCATCTACCAACGCAACTGTGGCAAGATATATTACAGGCCTGGGTGGTTAATACAGAATAACGGAGCAGAATGAATAGGTCCAACAGGGCATCCCAACTTAAATGAGAATCAAGCAAGTGTCCAGACTCAAGTAAAAATATCAATCTTCCTACTTTCTACAAAATAGTTTTGCCTTTTTTAACCTAACTTAAATCAACATAATTTATAATAGTTTGTAAGCTAGCTCCGCACATTACTATCATCTGCTCCCATTACATATATCGTAACTCTTCTAAGTCTTTATGCACAACTTCTCTTAGTGGTCATGTGATTGTTGACAGGAGCTCCATGCAATGCAATGCAAAATGAAACTACATTTGTAACAAAAATGATTCTTCTCAAAAATGCAAAGCACCCAAGAAAGGTATAGGACTGCTTTAACAGCTGATGCTTCCAAATGTCAGGAAACCCATTTTGCACTGTACTAAGTTCTTGAGAGAGTACAATCGTGTCAGTATATATAATCCCTGCCCAAAAGGAGCTTAATCCTACTGATGGCCAGTCCTTTAACCATAACATGGGGGTTGCATTATTGCAGAACCCCACATTAAGAAAAATTGACATTATAACTCCCCTGTGCCCCACGCCATGTTCATACATAAATCATTTCTTCAGGCGCTGCATCATGCTGTACCCAGACAGGTGCACATTTATAGGAAGACTGTTACCTACTTCTGAGCTAGTGTTCCATCCAAAATGCGTAGTGAAGACATACGACCTGACAGAACAGAGTGCATCTCTCCAAACCAAACCGAACTTGCTGCAACATCGATCACAGATGGTGTCCAAATTGAACAATGAAATAGGTGAAATCTTTCCCTTTCCTGGGTCTTGGTTCCACTCCTGGTGGCCCTTCTTCCCGACTGCTGACTTGCAGGGGAAGGTTTGCCGAGACCCAGGCATGGGACTAAAAGCTCAATCCCAGCCCAAGCCAAGACCACTTTCCTGGCCTGACACCCTCTTGGATCTGTTCTATAATAGGGCTCTCAATCTAACAAGCTGGAAGAGCAGAAATCTTTCCCCATTTAGCTTAGGAAACAAACACAGAAAGTTCAAGTGACATAAGAGGTTTGGTTTCTAATTCCTAATCCCTTGCTCTTCCCACCTAGACTGAGGGCAATGAGGCAGGGTAACTAGCCTTCTTGATTTACCATTCCTATTTTTCCTCGAGGCACACTCCTTTCACATCGACCCTTAAGGCCGAATAAAATTTGCTGGGAATTATTGCTTGATAATCTCTTGAAGGATCCAGAGGGAAGGAGACCAAGACAGAGTCTAAATCCGAAAATTAAATGTCTATAATCCTGTGAAGTTACTTACATTCTGGGTCGCTACAAGCTATGTTTCTACTTGGTCAACTTTATTGAGGGCTTTCTATGTGTGGAGCACTGCACTGAGCACGTGGTAGAATACAATAAAACAATAAACAGGCACATTCCTTGCTCACAATGAGTTTACAGTCTAGAGGAGCGGGCTCAGCACAGTACTACCTCCTTATAATATCGGTGACCCATGTTTGGATACCTTTCTGCTGTCCAGTGTATTATCCCAGTTTTGTGTGAAAACATCAGTACTTATTTTCTGCATCACTACTGAAATACATGCATTTAGTCATCATGAACCTGATTCTACCAGAAGGGAAGAGGTTCTCAGAGTAAACTATCCATGCTTGGAAAGAAAAATTCTCTTTCCTATTTCCCAGATACTATTTAGTGAACAAGTGATCTTGAAAGAGTTCAATTACCTACAAGAGGTATTTCAGCTTGATTCTTATAAAGCAATATACAGGAGTGAAATAGATTACACTATTAGAAAAAGAAAAACAAAAACCAATAAATATCTCCAGACAAATTTCAAGTTAAAATCAGTCTGAAGTTCTAGTACTCAGTCTCTAAAAATGAAAACAAACAACAGGAACCTAATATTTGGCTCTGGAATTTTCCTTAAATTGAAGGAAAAAAAATTATAAAGGATTACCTTCATTGTGAATAACATCACCATCATTTTGTACATTAAGAGTATTTTAAAAACATTAATTCTCACTCCATGTCTCAGAGGAAAGCAGTAGGGAAAGACCATATCAGATTAATATATAATCAGTTATTCCTCCACTTATGTTCTCCCTGAGTTATGGCTCATCCAAGAAGGCCCAAGGACTTTAGAGAAAGAAGTTGGGTTTAGGGGCTCGGAAACTGTTCCACGCTGATAGCCCCAAACACTGAGCAGCTGGGAAGAACCTCACCATGTGCCATTTCTAATGCATTTTTTTAAAAATTCATCTGAGTGCAACAGCGGAAGCAAAAAGTGATTTAAATCTAGCAATCTTTGAAAGGACAAATAAGCCGGAACTGGAACTGCCACAACCACTCATCTCCAGTAAAATGATAAATTAGAAGATTCATTCTATTTAAGCCAGAAGATATTTGGGCCAAAGGCTGTAGATATACTTACAAACTTGTAGCTTTGCTATTTTTACTTCTGATGTTTGAAATCCATTGTCACTTCAAATTCTCCTCTAGGCTATAAACTCCTTTTGGGCAGGGATTATGTCTACCAACTGTATTGTATTTTACTTCCCCAAATAACTCCTACAGGACTCTGCCCTGTAAGTGTCCAGCAAATACGTGGCTCATTGGAAAAAGCACGGGCTTGGGAGGCAGAGGTCACTGGTTTGAATCCCACCTCTGACACCTGTCAGCTGTGTGACTGTGGGCAAGTCACTTAACTTCTCTGTGCCTCAGTTACCTCATCTGTAAAATAGGGATTAAGACTGTGAGTCTCACGTGCGACAACCTGATTACCCTGTATCTACCCCAGCGCTTAGAACAGTGCTCTGCACATAGTAAGCGCTTAACAAATACCCACTACCCATCACAGAGATATAGCAATCACCAAATTTCATGATGCCACAAAGCACCCAGGTTAATCATTTGCCTTCCAAAGGCATCAGGTTTTTGGCTGACCTTAGTCAAGGGCCAGGTTCAGATGTTCATTTGGCTACCCTGAGCCAAGGATAAATTTACCAGTCCCGCCCCTGTCCGTATTACACTTTTACATTACACTGCATGCACACCTCTGCCTCCGCCACTGCGTTGCCAGACCCTTGTCCCCACTCTGCCTCCCCTGCCATTTTCTGACAATGCCCCAGATAGCCTGGTCCCAGGCTCACATTCAGGTACGGGGCTCGGCCACTTGTCTACTGTGTGGCCTTGGACAAGTCACTTCACTTCTCTATGCCTCAGTTATCTCATCTGTATAATGGAGTTTAAGATGGAGTCCCATATGAGACGCAGACTGATGATGATGATTGTGGTATTTAAGCTCTTACTATGTGCCAGGAACTGCACTAAATACTAGGAGGGGATACAAACAAATCGGGTTGGACACAGTCCCTCTCCCCCATGGGGTTCACAGTCTTACTAATAAACTGATATCTACCCCAGTGCTTAGTACAGTGCCTGGCACACAGTAAGCACTAAATGAATACCATAAAAAAAAAACCAGCAGTGTCTGGGGCTCCTCACTGCTCAGGATCCAATCTTGACAGTCACAGTGTTCCCAACCCTCTGGAAGTAGATAAGGCTTCCCGCTGCCCCTCCCAGCTAGAGAAGGAGGGGACAGAGCAGAATGGAGCTGAGCCCTGATGGAGGCAGACTAGGATCCAGGCCTCTTGGACCGTGACATCATGATTTTGGCTGGTCGAGTAAACCAAAGGGTGGTTTCCCAGTCCTCGTTGTGGTTGACACCCCCACCACAGAGCTAAATAGGCAGGCAGCACTAAGTGCTCTTAAAGAAACAATCATAAATAATGGTATAACAACATCCAACTTACCTAATTATATGCTGCTCAATATTTAATTAAGAAATCATGAGAACCATACTGTTCTATACAATAAAGTTGTGGGGGGAATGCAGGTGTAGCACAGAGTTGGGGCCCAGTAGTAAATATAGTACCAATTTCATTCACTTTTACCCTGGGGCATTGGTAGAAAGACTTTTTTGGCCAATATTTATCTCTTTCCCTCCCCTTGGATCCTGCTTTTTCCATAATACAGACATTTAACAAGTACTATATCTAAAACATGTGTTCAAACCATTTTAAAGTTTTAATTTTCTTTAAATAGGACTTCCACTGGCAGTGAACTGAATTTTCACCTGATCACATAGTGTGGCTGCCCTTACTGCCTCATATGTCTGACTGGCCAATGGACCATGAATATATCATTTACTAGGCATTCACTACGTGCTGAGCTCTAGGTAGCTGCAAGCTAATCGGATAGGACACAGTCCTGTAGGGCATGTGGCTCACCATCGAAGAGGGAGGGAGAAGAGCGATCTTACCCCATTTCACAGGTTGGGATGCCAAGTCCCAAAGGGATGTTCATGGCATACCCACGGCCACCCATCAGGCCAGGGGCAGAGTTGAGACGAGGACCTGAGTCTCCTGCTTCCCAGACCCTTCCTCTCTCTCTGCCTGGCCATTTTGCCTCCCAGCCTGGTTAGCAATCCCTTGAAATTATATCTGGACCAACCGCCGATATGATCTACTATACATTGGCATCCACTGCAAATTCAAAACAAACAAAAAAGCACCCCCCCAAAAGTTTTTTTAAATAAGTGATTTGGTTTTCTGGGAGGCTTTTAAATACCATTATGGAGGTAGTAAAACAAATTCTGGATCAGAGCCTAGGAGCTGTGTACAATGCTGTACTGAGCTTCTTAGACTCATAAACAAATTCAAAGTCTGCATCAAGTTCATTCGTCTTACGCTGGAGGAGCAAACAACACAACATATAGTTAAAGATCCCGGGCTCTCTTCAGAGAGGGCTAATGAAACATGAATGAAGGAAACCTCCGCCTCAAATGCTGTAAACGAGCTCCTCGCTGTGCAGGAATCTGCCCGGCTGACTCCAATCCCACTCCTAATGGGAAAGCCGGCAGAAGGTGGTTGAGGACCCAGGGCTGGCAGCTGCATTCCAGCTCAGATTTTTATAGGTCCTACTGAATTTATGAAGGTGAAAGGTGAGTGCAACAGAGGAAAAAAAAACTCCAAAACTAAAAACTACTTCTTGCAGCTCCAACATGCCCAAATGTTAGCTCGGCAGCCGATAAACTAAGCTGAACTTGGGCTTGGCAACCGGTAGTGTTCTATGGAAGAGGGTAAAGGATAAATTGTTCCTGAACAATTTCTCCAGGGACAGTACTGGGAGAGGAAGAGATCAAGCAGAAACTCTTTCTTCAGAAGAAAGGTGTCTTTGGTTTCTTTTATTTGGGGGAAAAAAAATAGCAGATCTCTGAAGTAGATTTCTCTTCCAAAGGGACCAGCTCTTCAGGATTTCCTCACGCATGGTTTCCCTAGGCGAAGAATATGGAGTCTCTGTAGTTTAATAATTACATGCCTCATTTTGAGTTCTTTCCTCAAATTCTTTCCAGATTCTCCAGGTAGCCAACCACTCTAAGATCCTATCCTCTGTCCACAGGGATAGCCAAGCCCTTATACCTGTCATGTCTTGATGGTTCAAGGGCTTGATCATTCCTAGTTTCAGCTCCTCCTGGTTTGCTCTTTCACATTCTGGAGCTAAAGGGTTGCAGTTGCTCATGTGAACCGGCCATCCCTTTCATTAGAAATTAAGCACTGACTGCCTGCTTGGAGTACTAAGCTACTTCTGTTATTAAGTAACAGCACCGTGTACTCCTATTGGTGCAGAATTGACTTTGGACAAATAAAATACTTCTTTTGCACTACCAATCAAATGGTAGTTGTCAAGCACTTACTGTGTGCTGAGCACTGTACTAAGTGTTTGGTAAAACAGAGAAAGAAGCAGCATGGCTTAGTGGATAGAGCACGGACTTGGGAGTCAGACAGTCATGGGTCCTAATCCTGACTCTGCCACGTGTCCGCTGTGTAACCTAGGGCAAGTCACCTCACTTCTCTGGGCCTCAGTTCCTTCATCAGTAAAATGGGAATTGAGACTGTGAGCCCCACACTGGACAGGGACTGTGTCCAACCCGATTTGCTTGTGTCTACCCCAGAGCTTAAAATAGTGCTTGGCACATACCATTCAATTCCATTATACAATATAACAGAGTTGGGAGACATGCTCCCTGCCCACGAGGAGCTTCCAGGTTACCACAAAGACCTTCTATCCACAATCTTCATTCAACAGTGTATCATAGAACTGGAGGGGACTTTATGAGGATTTCAATCCAGTGTACTTCTTCCTAGCAGGTGAATATTAAGCTCACCTGGATCAAGTACAATATGATCTACTATACATTGACTGTACAGAAATCACTTTTCTTTATTTTGAAGACCTCTAGAGGTATAGCTTTCTCTCCCATCAATCTAGTCCAGTGCCTCTCCAGTGTAGAACCTCCATGTCTGTCAAATTTGCTTTTGTTGAAGTTTAAGCCCATCTTCTCCTGTTTATCTCGAAGAGCAGCAAGGCCTAATGGAAAGACCATAGGTCTGGGAGTCAGAGGACCTGGGTTCTAATCCTAGTTCTGCTGTTTCCTATGTGACCATGGGCAAGTCATTTTACTTCTCTGTGCCTCAGTTTCCTCACCTGTAAAATGGGGATTGAATCCTATACCTTCCTACTTAGTGAGCCCCATGTGGGACAGCGACTGTGTTCAACCTGATACTGCAGTGCTTAGAACAGTAAGTACTTGAACCATAGAAAAAGAGGACAATTGGTAAGCACCCTCCTCTGAAAGCTCTCATATACTTGCAGAAAGAAATAATAATAACCACTGTGGTATCTTTCAAGCACGTGTGGTCTCTCCCCACTCTGGGCAGTGCTTCACTCTGCTTCCTGGATCATTTTACTGCAGAGACATATGGGCCATGTTTCCCCACGCCTTAGGAAACTCCAGTTTCCATCCACCACCATCCACCTCTGCTTCAAACAAACTCTTCACCAATTGGTTTTAAAGCACTAGATCACCTTAACCCCTCCTACCTCACTTCGCTACTCTCCTACTACAACCCATCTTGCACACTTTGCTCCTCTAATGCCAACCTTCTCACTGTACCTCCATCTCATCTCTCACTGCTGACCTCTCACCCACATCCTGCTTCTGGCCTGGAACACCCTTCCTCCTCATATCCGACAGACAATTAATACTGTGAACCCTATGTTGGACAGGGACTGTGTCTAACCTGATTTCTTTTATGGTATTTGTTAAGCACTTACTATGTGTCAGTGTTCTAAGCACTGGGGTATATTCAAGTGAATAAGGTTGGATTAATTTATATCTAGCTCAGCATTTAATACAGTGACTGGCACATAATGATTACCAAAAAAAAAAAAATACGGGGAATCATGATGTCATTGTAAAAACTATGTAGTTCTCTTAGGACTTTCCTTTTTGCTGAGCAGTCCGGAGTATATGTGTGAGAGGAAATCCCATAGTTTTTCTAAAGCAAAATGGATCCAGAAAGCAGATTTTCTGCCAGATCCTAATTTGACTTGACTGTTAACCTACTCTTACAAAGATTCTGAAAATAAAATGCATAGTAACCATATTACTCATGCAAGTTTAATATGGGAAAATGTTTCATTACTCAAACCAGATCTCTAAGTTTTCATATAAATATTTTTTCACTTCACTGTAAGTAGTGTTAGCAAATGTAGACAGACTAGCAATGCAGAGATTAGAAGCAACATTATAGATTGTGAAAATGGTTCTAATGACGTGAAGAAAGCACAGCTAGTAAAAAGGAAGGAGAGAGCTCTTAATTCTTGGAGTAACTGGTGCCTGAGCCTTGAACTAACTTTACCCTCCTTTTTTTTTTTTTGTATTTATTAAGTACTTACTATGTGCCAGACAAGCTAATCTGGTTGGACACAGTCCCTGTCCCAAATAAGCATATACTCTTAATCCCCATTTTACAGATGAGGCAACTGAGGCACAGATAAGCTAAATGACTTACCCAAGTTCACAGAGGAGACAAGCGGGGCAAGTCAGTTTAGAACCCAGGTCTTTCTGATTTCCAGGTTGGAGTTCTATCCTCTAGGTCTCTTTGCTTCCCTCCTAACTAAGGTCATTATGCAAACAGTGTTGTCAACAATTTGAATGTTTGTGCCAATAGTAAATTCAGGCTGCTTGACTCACATTAGCACACAATTAAAGCCTCAGTTATTCTTGTGGCTCTAAACACTGTCCATTGGCTACGAAAAGTCATAACAAAGCAGATCCTTTAATGAATGATGGTGGCTAATTCATTACAGAAAATACAGTCCAGCATAGCCTACTCCAGGCCTGCAGCCCTCCTGTGCAATTACATTGTTCAAAACAGTTAGGAATCAAGCCAAGGAGTCTGAGAGAACTGGATAGAAGAACAGAGGCAAAGAAGCATGAACTGCCATAGTCAATCAATGGTATTTTTAAGTGCTTTCTGTATGCAGAGCACTGTACTAAGCACTTGGAACACTGTAATAGCATAGGTAGATATGATCCCTGCCCACAAGGTGCTCATTTTATTAAAACAACTTAGAGTTAACCGACTAGACAGGGATCAGACAAAAGATGGTAACCACTTTCTTTGGAGCCTCACATGGGGGAAAAGGATTGTATAGCTCCTTAAAAAGATGATGACTGCACCACATTCTCTAATGTGCATGTTCGGTAGCCATTTTGGTAATCCGGTTCAGGCACCATCTTAATAAAGTACCAAGCGGCAGCCTTCTCAGTAGGGTCTGGAAGGTCATAAGTGTTGTCTGAAAAGATGCGGGGGGGGGGGGGCTCACATTCCTCATCTCTGAGTGGCAGCTGGGGCCACACTCACCAGAGGATGAGTAAATACTCCCCTGAATTAATTTGGCCCTGAACGGAACCCCCCAAAGTTGTGACGTCTTGCCTATGCTGGGGTCCTGGTGGTGGTGTTTTTCCAGTCACTAATTCAACAATAATGCATGAAGTACTGAGAGCTGAACTGAACTGAATTTCACTGGAAATTCCTGGAATCATGACAATTGAAATCAATCTTCTCCAATAATAATTTAAAAAAAAACAACTTTCCAGCAATACTTCAAAAATCCTCTAAAATGCCATTAAAGGGACAGAATTGGTCTAGAGTGCTACAATCCAGTTTTGTTCATGAGGTGCCCAAGTTTAAGTCAACTGAGGAAGCACTTGGTGAAGAGCAAAGTAAGAGCAATGTACCAAGTACTTGGGAGAGTAAAATAAAATAAATTTGGTGCTTCCTTTGCATACACTGGCCCTCATAAGCCAAATTTTTTGAACATTCCATCTTTTGGGTGTTTTTAAAGTCTAGACATATTTCTGGTCAATGTCACTGCTTATTCAAGACTTTTCAAATCTTCCTGAGACGTGAGTGGTTCAAAATGTGCATCCTTTCCCAAAATGCACTCATTTCCTTTTTCTGCCACATTATCAATGAACATCCTTTCTTCACTATCTGTCTACTGTCTTCTTTTAACATGCCATTGACATTAGCAAGAGATCTGATAAAAACTAAAATAGCTGGTATGGACTACTGTCATTTCAGAATCTGAAACCCCCTGAAAGACTTATTCCAATAAATAGCAATTTTTACATAATATCAGGTCCACTGTTGCTGAGGTTCTTGCTCAATATGCTTTTATTTTATTTGCAGAGCTATCACTCTAGCTAAAGCTTTCAGCAACCCACCACATTACATGTCATTCTTCACTCAGGTAGAAGGGGCAGTAAAAGAGGGGAGCCTTCAAACTCTGTCAGTTTTCCTATCACTTTACCATAGGATTCAGTATCAAGTATCCTTTCTCTAGTCTTGGTCTCCTTCTAGCCATGAAAGTGAGACTTGTGAGAGACTTCTCTCCATAGGGAATCCTGCAATTGTACTGCCAGAATACAATCTTGACAGCCCGTGTATTCATCCAAACATTCAACTGCTCTCCATTATACAAGGTGAAAATATGAAAATATTGCCTGCAATATGATAGCCCAGGTATGTTGGTAAGTACTTTCCACTACAGTGCACGTCAAGTTGATACAATTACAAAGGGCACTGTTCTCAACTCATGCCCCATTTCCTTTTCAGTGGTACATTCTTAAATTACGACAATATTGTATGGCAATATTGAATTCGCTCGTCACCAACTTTTTAGCATTTTTATTTCAGTATCTCAACTTGGGTTTCTTCCCACATTCAAGCTTGCGGCTTCCTCTCCAACCTAATCTTCCATTTCTCGCAGAAAGATCTCTTATCCAACAGCCACGACTAGAAAGCTGTGAATACAGTTATCTGTGCCTCAGTTACCTCATTTGTAAAATGGGGATTAACACTGTGAGCCCCATGTCATGGACTGTGTCTGGCCTGATGGGCTATCCCAATACAATGCCCGGCAGAAAATGCCAGTGCTTAAATGCCATTAAATATATATATATATATATATATATATATATATATTCTCTTTAGAAACCAATCAGCAAATATTTTGTGTTCTTTTATTTCCTTTACAGTATAGAACATTATTTGGGGTATTTAATTCTCCTTTCCAATACATTTATAACATCTCTCACTTTTGCAGGCCTCCAGAAAGCAATGGCCCTTTGATTGGCAACACTGATCTCTTCCTTAATCCTATTTCCATTTGTTTGGCCTTTTGAGATGATGGGGAACCACTCAGAAAAAACAACTCCTCTTGGAAAAATCTTTCATAAAGGTAATCCTTGACTTTAGGTGTTTTGATTTAAAGGCACTTGCAATAGTTCTAAATTCTCCATTTCATATTTTACAACATTAACCTCCTAAATGGCACCAGCTCCGTGGGTGGGCAGAAGGGGGAAGCACATAAATCAGCACATAATAAATTGCCACCTGCCTCCTATGTGACCTTAGGCAAGTCATTTAACTTCTCTGTGCCTTACTGTCCTCATGAATAAAATGGGGATTCAGTAACTGTTCTCCCTCATACTTGGGCTGTGTACACTGTGGGGGACAGGGACTATGTCTGACCTGATTATCATGAGAAGCAGCATTGCTTAGTGGACAGAGCACTGGTCTGGGCATCAGAAAGACCTGGGTTCTAGTCCCAGCTCTGCCACTTGTCTGTGTCACCTTGGGTAAGTCACTTAACTTCTCTGTGCCTCAATTTACCTCTCTGTAAAATGGGAATTAAAACTGAGTCCCATATGGGACAAGGACTATGTTAACTCTGAGTAGCTTGTATGTAAGCTAGATCTTAGTACAGTGCCTGGCACATAGTAAGCGTTTAAATAGCATCAAAAAAGGGAAATGAGGAAACTGTTTTAAAATCCACAGTGGGAAGAGTGAGAAAGCTCATAAAGAGGGGTCAGGAAGGGTCATGTCACCTGACCACCAGATGAGTCAGTAGGGCAGGTTGACATGTTTTTGATTAAAGTCAACAACCCTATTGTGGAACTTCTCTGAACCAATATAAATACATTAATGTAGCTAGCCATACTACTCATCTATAATTGATTGCATAATTTGGGATGGTTTTTTTATGGTATTTGTTAAGCACTATGTGCCAAACACTATACTCAGCACTGGGGTAGGTACAAGCTAATCAGGATGGACACAGTCCGTGTCCCACACATGGCTCACAGTCTTAATATTGTTTTACAGATAAGGTAATTGAGGCATAGAGAAGGTAAGGGACATATCCAAGGTCATCCAGCAGACAAGTGGCAGAGTTGGGATTAGAACCTAGGTCTGTGCTCTTTCCACTAGGCCACGCTGCTTCTCAGCACTATTTTGGTAAAAATGTAGTGTTGAACCAAGTTTCCAGGATCAGTCAATCAATGGTATTTGAGAACTTACTGTGAACAGAGCACTGTATTAAATGCTTGGTAGAGTACAATATAACAGTTGGTAGACAGATTTCCTGCCCACAAGAAGCCAAGACTAGGATATCCTAAGCAACCTCAGAAACAGAGCCAGGCCTGTTTGGGACAAAACCATAGCACAAGAAAAACCTAACTTTATGTGCCAATACCCCAGAGGAGTTTAAAGTACAAACCCAGAAAAACTGTATTCAATACCCTAATGTCCTAATTAGGCTCTGATCAACCAGAGTATAAAGAGAGGATTACTTAATAAAAACAAGAACAATAATATTTATTAAGCATTTACTGGGCTAGGGTAGATATAATGTAATCAGATCAGACAGTTCCTCCTCAGCATGAGATTCCCAGTCTAAGGGGGAGGGAGGAAAGGTATTTAATCCTCATTTTACAGATGAGGAAATTGAGGTACAGAGAAGCTAAATGACTTGCCCATGGTCCCACAGCAGGTAAGTGATGGAGTCAGGATTAGAACTCACATCCTCGAGGAATTAGGCCCGTGCACTAATAAAGCAGGCCTAGAATTTGAAAAACAGCCTTGCGATCGTTGTTTTTCAAATTTAGGCTGCCCACCTATCATTAACACATATTAGTGTTGCCAATTTCACTCTAATTGTGGGTTTGATTTAACATGTTCAAATCAATTTTATCGATGTAAAAGAACATCTACCATGTATCATGTACAGTTTCTCCCAAAAGTTTACGGAAAGCAGGCTAAAAATGAAAAAGTGATGCTCTGCTTTATTATTGGGGCTATTTACTATGATTTCCCAGTGTGATCTACTTTTACTTCCCAATATTAAGAAACAAATTATTCCTGGTGACCTCTGCATGAAATCATAAGGAAGTCAAATCATTTGGTCACCACCTAATCCACCCAAGGATACATGAGAAAGAAAAAAGGTAATGTGGCTTCCTTGCTTTCATTATGTTCAATGCCTTGCTTTTATTAGGCACAAATGTCCCTTTGGAAATGCACTGCTATGTTTCTGGCCATTTAAGAGTAGTTTCTTCCGAGTGAAGCTACAGAATGCTTTGTTTTGTTATGGTATTTGTTTAGCACTTAATATGTGCCAGGCACTGTGCTAAACCCTGGGGTAGATACAAGCTAATCAAGTTGCATACGATCCCTGTCCCAAATGGGGCTCACAGTCTTAATCTCCATTTTGCAGATGAGGTATCTGAGATACAGAGAAGTGAAATGACTTGCCCAAGGCCACACAGCAGACAAGGGGTAGAGCCGGGATTAGAACCCAGGTCCTTCAGACTCCCAGAACTATGCTCTATCCATTAGGCCAAGCTGTTTTACGAGCAACTTCTTCCAAATGAGACTACAGAATTAATTTTGCTTCAGTTACCCGCTGGTTCCTAGGGGTATGCCAAGGTCATCCCTGGCTCACGGTCACCTCACGTCATCTCAGCGTACAAATCAGACGGCACTGGAGAGGCCGCACCGCCCAATGCCATTTCCCTTATCTATAATTTATTTTCATGTCAGTCACTCCCACTAGTCTGTAAGCTCATTGTGGGCCAAGATAAGTGTCTACCAACTCTACTATACTATACTCTCCCGAGCACTTAGTTCAGTGCTCTTCACACAGTAAGGACTTAATAAAATCAATCAGTTGATTGGGTTGTAATGCCAGCTCCATCACTCCCTTGATGAATGATTTTAGGCTGGTCCCCCGTGCCTCAGTTTCCTCATTTGTAAAATGGGGATTAAACCTGTGCTCCCTCCCCCTTAGACTTGGAGCAACATATGGAATCAGAACTGTCTGATCTTGTATGGTACCTACTCCAGCACCATTTATTCAGTCGTATTTACTGAACACTTACTGTGAGCACAGCACTGTACTAAGCAACTGGAAAGTACAATTCAGCAATAGAGACAATCCCTTTCCACACCGGGCTTACAGTCTAGAAGCGGCACCTAGCAAATGCTTAATAAAATACCACAGCTATTGTCATTATTATCGCTATAGAGAGAAAAAGAATTGAAGCAACACTTGGATGTGTTGAGCTTGCTTCAAAGGCCCTAAGACTCCATTAGGGAAGTTCAGCTCCCCTAGTTCTCTTCCCCTTATAATGTTCTTGACAACAGGACCAAGGACCACCTCAAAGCCTCCCAAGGGGGCCTAGTGGACTGCTCTGTGCGGGCAGCCCCCTTTTCCCAGCACTGGCTCAAATCCCTTTATTCCTTTAATCCCTTTATTCATCCTTCCTCCCAGCCCCACAGCACTTACATTCATACCTTTCATTTATTTATTCAAATTACTGTCTTTCTCCCCCTCTAGATTATCAGCTCTTTGTGGGCAGGGAACCTGTCTGTTATAAGGTTGTATTTTACTCTCCCAAGAGCTTAGTTCAGTGCTCTGCACACAATAAGCGCTCAAATATGATGTGATGTATGCACCACAAAGGATGAAAGAAGTGTGTACGGTGGTCAGCACTTCACTTGCTGGTCGGGTAGCCTTTGGGCTTTTCTCACACTCCGGGGGCCCTTCCCAGTGAGACAATGGGGCAGAATCAATCAACTAGTCTTATTTATTGAATGCTTACTGTGTGTAGAGCACTGTACCAAGCACAAGGGAGAGTACAATGTAAGAAATGAAAGACACATTCCAGGCCCACAACTGTATTAAGCACTTGGGAGAGTACAATAGAGTTGGTAAATGATGATCCCTGCCCTCAAGGGGCATACAGTCTAGGGGGAGAAACAGACATTAAAATCAATTACAGATAGGGAAGGTGGAAGAGCATAAGGCTATGTACATAAGGACTGTGGGAGTAAAGTGGGTATCAAAGTGCTTATCATGTATGGACACAAGTGCACAGACAATGCAGGAGGGCAAGAGAAGTGTGCAGGCTCTGGACACAGTGGAGGCAGGGAATGGGGGAGGTGGAGGAAGGGAATGGGGGAGGTGGAGGGAGAAAAGCAACCACCTCGGTGGAGTTATGCCCTTCTTCTGCTTCCATCTGAGCATACAACAACTGCCATAAAGTAGATGGCCTACAGTTGGCCATTTTGAACTGCTTACTTTTTAGCTTTCAGTAAATTATTATCCAACTCCTGAATTCTCTGTGGAGACTAAATGATGAAGGCAGGTGTCTACATCACATCTCTCTCAGGCGCCTTTTGCGGAATACGTTAAAGTGAGAAATTTCCTGTCATTTGTACCTTGGAAATGACTAGCTCTGCTCTTTCAGGATTCTAGTTTCAAAGGTTTTAGGCACCAAAAATTGTGCAAGGGAAAACTCTATTTGGAAAAGGACAACTTGACTTTCATTTGAACCTCTAAAAACTGTCCACGGAGGCTGCTCCTAACTAACATGATACCATGCTGCTATATACCATGAAAGAACTGTACTGTAAATGATATCATGGCACAATGGTAAGTTGACTTGTTCAGTGCCACTGAGGATGAAGACCTCAGAAACCTCAGCTGAATCTTTAAATACAAGGTAAAAGACCCAAACATGGCACTTGTATAATAGTAAAATATGAAATCCTGAATCTAACTGAACTGGGTCCATTACCTCTTCAAGGAATTTGTCTCCAGAGATTCTTAATAATAATAATGTTGGTATTTGTTAAGCGCTTACTATGTGCCGAGCACTGTTCTAAGCGCTGGGGTAGACATAGGGGAATCAGGTTGTCCCACGTGGGGCTCACAGTCTTAATCCCCATTTTACAGATGAGGGAACTGAGGCACGGAGAAGTTAAGTGACTTGCCCACAGTCACACAGCCGACAAGTGGCAGAGCTGGGATTCGAACTCATGAGCCCTGACTCCAAAGCCCGTGCTCTTTCCACTGAGCCACGCTGCTTCTCATTCTTCTATAGCAGGCTCATGTACGTCACTACCTCTTTAGGGAAGTGCCCAAGAACTGTATTAATAATGAAACTTAAGCTAAGGTTTTGAGCATAACCCAAATTTACGCCCCGTAAACCTCCTAAATTCCCAGTGGATCAGGGAACAAATATTTTCTCCCTCAAGGAAAATGAACATGTGATAGATCACACTGAGGAATCATCAACATCAATGGTATTTACTGAGTGCTTAACTATGTGCAGAGCACTGTACTAAGCACTTGGGCGAGCACAAGATAAAAGAGTTGGTAGACATATTCCCTTCCCATAATAAGGGGGAGAATAAGTCACACTCTTCTTCATCTCACTCCTACCACTAACCCTTCTCCACACAATCTCATTTAAACAGATGCTCATTTAAAAAAAATACTCCCATGAAAATGTACATATATCAAATTGGGGTCTAATTGAGAAGGGTTTAGGCCTAGGGAAAATAACACGGCTTGGGAATCAAAGGGGCTAGGTTCTCACCCCAGTTCTGCCCCTTGCCAGCTGTGTGACCTCAGGCAAGTCATTTAATGTCTCTGTGCCTCAGTTTCCACACCTGTAAAATGGGAATTCAGTACCTGTTCTCCCTCCTATTTAGATTGTGAGCCCCATATGGGACAGGGACTGTGTCTAATCTGATTAACCTATCAACCCCACTATTTAGTACAGTGCTTAGTACATAGTAAATGCTTAACAAAAACTAATTATTAGTTGTCTGATCAAACAAGTCTTGAACATTATCTAACACCTGCTTTATTAATTCAATTTGCTGTACTTTTCCAAACCTCCCAGTGAAACTTTGCTAGGCACTGCCTTCTTTTTTCATCTTTTGCGTCAACCCTTTGAGGTGTTTCACCCACTTCCTCGTGGAATTCTCTGTATCTTCATCCTTTGTCTGTTGCATTCTGCAGGGCTCTGATACTGTCTTCAAAATCCTGTGACAACTAATGTGCAGGATGACACTGCTTGTAATCCTTGGGCCTACCTATCACTCTAATAACAGCAACTGTGATATTTGTTAAGTGGTTACTATGTGCCACTGTACTACATGATGGGGTAGATATAAAATAATCAGGTCAGAAACAGTGCCATATGGGTCTCTCAATCTAAGGGGGAGAGAGAGCGGGAACTGAATACCCATTTTACAAATGAGTAAACTGAGGCCCAGATAAGTTAAATGACTTATCCAAGGTTACACATCAGGCAAATGGTAGATCCGGGATTAGAACCCAGGTCCCCTAACTCCAAGGCCTACAATCTTCTCACTAAACTACACTCCTGCCCAATCCTTCTTCAATAAATCCAACACCTTCAGTTCTAGTTCTGTTATCTGCCTTTTAGAGGCAGCCACCTTTGGCACTAATTTACACCAATCTTCAGCACTTGTGTGTACATGGATATTCAGCTGCTCATTCAATTATTTACTCTTCCATTATATCTAAATATTTTATGTGTCTGACCCCTCTATTAAAGGGTAAGCTCCTTGCGGGCAGGAAATGCAACTTGCACTTCCGTAGTAGTTTCCCAAGAATTTAGTACAATGCATTGTACCCAGCGGGTGCTCAAATATCATTTCTCCTAATAACAATAACTTTTGTTCTACTAGAACATAAGCCATTTGGCTCTCATTTTGTAAACACCAATGATATAAAGATTCATTCATTCAATCGTATTTATTGAGCCATTACTGTGTGCAGAACACCATACTAAGCGCTTGGAAAGTACAATTCGGCAACAGACAGAGAAAATCCCTACCCAACATCGGGCTCACATTGTCACTTGTCATATATCTGGTGATTACTTCTCTGGTCTTTCATCTACTACATTCTGTCGTGCCAGATTAATGAGGGTAAGAAGCATCTCACTGACAGAAGGACTATCACTTCAACTGCTTTTCATTAGTGGTGATGGTTTGTGCTGAACCATCCACACACTCTTGCCCAGTCCCATAGAAGCCAACAGCATGGCTCACTAGACTGTTCATTAAGGTGTGGAGGCCATCCATGACAACACAAACACTCAAGGATGATCTTCTTTGACAGCGGTGTAGACAACGACTCTAACCACCTTTAAATCCTTACTGAAGGCACAGCTCCTCCAAGAGGCCTTCTCTGATGAAGGCTTCTTTTCCTTTTCTTCAACTCCCTTCTTCATCACCCTGACTTGCTCCCTTTATTCATCCCCCCTTCCCAGCCCCACAGCACTTATGTACCTATCTGTCATTTATTTATTTCTATTAATATCTGTCTCCCCATCTAGACTGTAAGCTCACTGTGGGCACGTTATGTGTCTGTTATCGTGTAATCTTCCAAGCACTTAGTAAAGTGCTCTGCACACAGTCAGGGCTCAGACTGTATGACTATGAAGGTCAACTATGTATCAGCCTCAGATGCGAGATGTTGTTGAGGCCAACCACTTTTGTTTTCCTAGTTTGGATCACTCTGTGGGGAGCTTGGGTTGACTTTTGCCCTGGATTATTTGGGAACTAGTTTTTCTGCCCGATGGTGGCCATACCTCCTCCAGATAGCTAGGCTGGTCTTTGCCTAGGAGGGCCACAATCCAACTTCCTACTGCCTTGTACAATGGCCCAATGCCATCATCCCTTGCTGGTGGGCTGTCTTTGGCTGGGGTACCGCCATTCACAGTCCCACCAACATGAAGAACGGAAAGTAGGACCCTGTCGGGGACACACTACACGGTACATGGAAGTGGTTCATTGTTTTCCTCAAAGGACAGGACTTCTTATCCAAATCTATTTACCATTTCACACACCACCTCAACCTGAGTTTCGGATCTGGGCTCTTAGCTTCTCACGCCCTGCTCTCTCTGCTGAGCCCCACTGTCAAAAGCATTCCTCATCTTTCTCAGTTACTGCTCATGATATTGTCTTTGTTCCTTAGACACTGATCTACTTCCTAATTCCAAGGGGATTCGAGAATGAATGATTGTCTGCTTTAAATGTGTCATGGGAAGCTGGCCAGAGTGATCAAGGGTAATTTATTGTCATTATTTTAATAACTCCTTGGATGCACACATTGTCTTACCACAGTTAAGATGTAAACAAATAAGAAAACCTTACATTTCGACAACTGATGGATAGTCACATTAGATGGAAATCACATTTTCAATTCTAAGAAAAGTACAAGACCATAAACAGGCTTGTTATTTAGGATCTGTTGTTCCAAATGACTTAAACTCTTGCCCTGCTGGGCTAGAAGCTAAGATTAATCTCGTTGGCTTTGCACGGAACATTTCTTAATTGTCTTTGCTGGGAAGTTTAACTAATCTCTGGTATATTCCGGCCAGCTTGAGCCATTCAGCTCAGCTCTGCACCGTGGGCTAGCTCAGCAGACGGCCTGAACGCTTTACTTCCTCCTATCACCAGATACCCAGTACATCTTCGCTGGCAGGAGGAGGGAAGGCATAGTTGCTACAAAAGGACAAATGAAGACACTTTCAGCAGTGCAGCCGAACAAGGCGGCAGGAACTGCAGTACAGTATTCCCTGAAGAACATCACGTCCATACCAGCTCTAATAACCTGCTTTGAATGATTATGTCTTGAGGGGTGAGAACACCCTCCCTTGGCCAATTTTCCATTTCCCGCTAAAGATAATAATAACCCCTCTAACTCCTCTTCACTCTCTTACAAAAATCAAACACTCCATAAACTTACCTAACGCAATGGGGAGGCTCGCCCTTCGGATCGCCCGGAAGCTGGCAGTAGCCTGGGGTCTTTTGCGGCGGGGTGAAATCAGCTCAGGATCTGAGGCATTCACTTCCTTAACCTTGAGCCTGTTTAAGAAGAAGGGACTGTCAGTATGTTCTGGCCAATCGGGAGAGAGAGGGAGAAAGCACGCTGGGATGATTGGACTAAAGTGGAACTACTGAAACCATTTAGGACATGACTACCCCCCACCCCCCAAATTCTGGTGACAATTCCCCAAGCCCTTATGCTTTGTTAGGTTGCCACTGTGACAGTGATCTGGTGAAATGCAAGAGGGAGCATCACTTTCCATCCCCTCTGATCTCCAGGAGCTTCCCCTCTAGCCGCCAGCAGAGCTTGCAGTGGAGACAGTGACAGTAAAAGACTATGCTGACAGGGATCTGCCACTGTGTTCCACGCTTCTCTCCAACCCCAATCCATGCACGTCCTCTCTCTCTGGGGCTGGGTCCCCAGTGGTGACTCTAAGCTGAAGGATGTAAGGTAATTGTCACATCTTCCACTTGACTTGCTTTTGAAGACAATGACCAGATTTCATGTCCTTTTGGCCAACACCACCAGACTGGTTCTGATTACCATATCAACCCTCTCCCTACTGCCTGCCAATTTATCAGTTGTATTAATTGAGTTTTTACTGTTTGCAGAGCACTGTAGTTAGCACTTGGGGAGTACAATATAACAGAGTTGGTAAACACATTCCCTGCCCACAACAAATCTGGGGGTAGGAAGGAGAGACAGACATTAATATAAGTAAATTACAGATGTGTACCTATATGCTGCGGGGCAGTCAGTAAAGGGAGCAAATCAGGGTGACACAGAGGGAATGGGAGAAGAGGAAATGAGGGTTTAGTCAGCAAAGGCCTCTTGGAGACGTGCCTTCAATAAGGCTTTGAAGAGGGGGAGAGAAATTGTCTGTTGGATAGGAAGAGGGAGGGCATTCCAGGCCAGAGGCAGGATGTGGGCAAGAGGTCGGCATAAAATAGATGAGATTGAGACTACAGTGAGTAGGTTAGTATTAAAAGAGCTAAGCGTGCGGGCTGGATTGAAGTAGAAGAGCAGTAAGCTAAAGTAGGAGGGGACAAGGTGAGCGGGTGCTTTACAGCCGATGGTAAGGAATCTCCTGTTTGATATGGAGGCGGATGGGCAGCCACTGGAGGTTCTTGAGGACTGGGGGAACACTGATTCAACGTTTTGCAGACAAGCTAGGAGAGAAGTTCACTTTCATCAGAGTTACAACCCAGGCAAGGCTGGTCTAGTATGGCCTGAAGTAGTGAGGTACCCAAAGAGTACTGTGAGCCTCATGTGGGACAACCTGATTACCCTGTATCTACCCCAGGGCTTACAACAGTGCTCGGCCCATAGTAAGCGCTTAACAAATACCAACATTATTATTATTATTACCTTCCCTTCAGATGAAGTCTCTTGTCAGGAATGACAGAAGAGCCTCAGTCCTGAGACATCTAGGTTGGGAGCCTTTGCAGAGCACCTGATTACAATGCTAGTGACTTGTAAGGGTGTCCCTCTCAAGACTAACAATCATGATAATCTTTCTGCAGCATTATCATTCAACCAAACCTTTGGTGCCCTTTTACTTAGTAACATTAAATACTGCATACATATATACATCCAAAAAATAATTACAATTTTTATTAAGCACTTACTATATGACAGGCACTAGGATAGATACAAGACAAGATTAAACAGCTCCTGGTCTACACAGGGTTCAGAGGAAGGAGAACAGATATTTTATCCCCACTTGGAGGAAACTGAGGCATAGCAGTTAAGTGACTTGCTCAATGTAGTACAGAAGGCAAATGGTAGAGCCAGGACTAGAACCTGGGTCTCCTAACTCCCATCCCATATTTGTTTCATTAGGTCACGCTACGTCCCAAATTTACTAAAGCATCTTTTAATGCTGGTACATATTTGCATTGCCATTTGAAAATAATGAAATTGTTTTTATCTGTTTTATATACTTATATTATTTTCCTCAATTTTGGGGGATGACATTATCAATCATTTTTATTGAGCACTTACTAGGTGCAGAGCACTTAACTAAGCTTTTGGCAGAGTACAATACAATAGAGTTGGTAAACATGATCCCTTCCCTCAAGGGGCTTGACGACTACAGAGTATCTACCGTGGAAAACTACTTCAGAGCTCTTTCATTTATCACCATTTTGAAGAAGCCCAATAAGATCATTAAGCAGGTAGAGCAGTAGGTACAGGTGGGGAAGGAGGTAAGAAAGTACTTGGGAAAAAGCAAGAGAGCCCTCTTTGCCCTTTATTTGATTCTTAATAAATGGTCTTTATTGTTTTTACTAGACAGAGTCAATTAATCACTGAAAGTCTTATCTGACTGACTAATAATCACAAACCGCAAAGCATCCAGTCAGAGGTCAGAAAATGTAATCAAGACAATAAAGGATGGATTTTGTTTTCCATCTGTTTTTAAACAGGGAGCTCGATGGTCCATTGCAGCCCTCCTGGGGAAGCAGCGTGGCTTAGTGGAAAAGAGCCTGGGCTTCGGAGTCAGGGGTCATGGGTTCGACTCCCGGCTCTGCCACTTGTCAGCTATGGGACTGTGGGCAAGTCACTTCACTTCTCTGTGCCTCAGTTCCCTCATCTGTAAAATGGGGATTAACTGTGAGCCTCACGTGGGACAACCTGATTACCCTGTATCTCCCCCAGCGCTTAGAACAGTGCTCTGCACGTAGTAAGGGCTTAACAAATACCAACATTATTATTATTATTATTTAATCTGTTGAAGAAAATAATTTTTGACCAGAGTGGGAGAAATGGTGAATTTCTCCAAGGCCTTTCCAAACTGGGTATTAGAGTTCCCCAGATCCCATGTTGGGGCTGGGCTCCACCCTATCTCTACTAATCAGAGCCCTGGACTCATTCTTCCCCCCTCCCAGCCCCACAGCATTTATGCAAATGTACATACCCATAATTTATTTATTTAAATTAATATATTATATTAATATCTACATTAATGTCTATCTCCCCTGCTCTAGACTGTAAACTCATTGTGGGCAGGGAATGTGTCTACTGTTGTACTGTACTCTCCCAAGGGCTTAGTACAGTGTTCTGCACACAGTAAGCACTCAATAAATACAACTGAAAGAATTGTATTTCACTTTAAGCACGCCCAGGAAAAAAGTATGTGCCAGCTTCTATCAGAACACTGCTGTTATGGAATCATTATTCTAGCTGCTAAATCCTCAGCCCAAATCATGGACTAAAAGAAAAAACTGAGTGGTCAACAAGAATACGGCTTACAATTTAGAGAAGCAGCGTGGCTCAGTGGAAAGCGCACGGGCTTGGGAGTCAGAAGTCATGGGTTCTAATCCCGGCTCTGCCATTTGTCTGCTGTGTGACTTTGGGCAAGTCACTTAACTTCTCTGTGCCTCAGTTACCTCATCTGTAAAATGGGGATTAAAACCTTGAGCCCCATGTAGGACAACCTGATTACCTGGTATCTACCCCAGTGCTTTGAACTGTGCTTGCCTAGTGCTATACTAGACACTTGGGAGAGTTTGATACAGTAGACACATTCCCTGCCTATAGTCTAGAAGAGGGATGTAGAATCCAGCAGAGGAGAACCAAGTCCTCATCCAACATTATTAGCATCATCTTCATAAGTACTCTCTGAGCATGTCCTGTATGCAGAGCACATTACCAGGTATTTGGGAACTCCTAATGATGGCAGAAGACACATTCCCTGCCCTGAAGTTTACAACCTTTTCCTCTCCCTCTATGCATCTTTAACCATCTCCTGATATTAGGTCCCTACTGTGTAAAAAAGACTTGCTAGGCTACTTAGAAGATTGGTCTAACGTAGTAATGACATTTCCTAGGCTCCTATGTACTTATGGCATCCTGGAATTTAAAGACTGATTTTTGAATTAACAGCAACAGGCTTTAGTGAGTGCCTTTTGAGTGCAGTGTACTCAGTACTATGGGAATTACAAAAGAGAAACAGGACTCAGTCCACCTCTGAGAAACTTGCAGTCTAATGAAGGGAGAGGGTAGGAACGAATTTTAACAAAAACTCAGCAGGTAAATAGACAGAAACCACAAGTGACTGAGGTATAGAGCATGAAATATGTGTAAGTGCAACAACAAGAGCACATAAAGACAATTTCTAGGGGTAAAATTACTTCAAAAGGCTAGTCGGAATGCTCAAAGCTAGGAAGATTAATCTAGGAAGACTTTGTGGAAGGCGTGGGTCCTCAGAAGAGTTTGAAAGAGATGGAGTTTGTTGCCCAAAATCCTCAGCTGGCAAAACCACTGATGGTAAAAATAATAATTGTGGTATCTATAAAGTGATTACTAGTTACCAGGCACTAGGGTATTTAGAATACAATTAAATCAGACATGGTCCCTATCCTACATGAGGCTCACACTCTGAGAAAGAACAGGTATTTAATCTCCTTGGGGCTCACAATCTTAACCCCCATTTTACAGATGAGGTAACTGAGGCACAGAGAAGTTAAGTGACTCACCCAAAGTCACAGAGCGGACATACGGTGGAGCTGGGGTTAGAATGCAGGTCCTCTGACTCGCAGGCCCTTGCTCTAACCACTAGGCTACGCTGCCTCTCTAGTGCTTAGCACACAGTAAGCACTTAACAAAAACCACAAATACATGGAGTGGTACCAAGTATTGATATCAACAATCAACCGGTAATATTTGAGGGCTTACTCTGCACAGAGCCTTGTACTAAGCACTTGGGAAAGTACAATAGAGTTAGAAGACACAATCCTTGCCCTCAAGGATCTTACAATCTAGCAGGGAAGACAGATATTTAACTAAATTACAGGTATGGGGAAGCAAGAGAGTTTAAAGGAGAAGGCAGGCCAGTAAACTAGCTTCTTGGGCGTAATATAAAAGATATGATGCCCGCCATCAAGGAACTTGGATAAGTGATAATAAATTGGATAAGTGAGAATAAATAGGTAGACAGTCCTCTATACTGTAAGCTCGTTGTGGGCAAGGAACATGTCTGTTGTACTATACTCTCCGAAGGGCTTAGTACAGTACTCTGCACATTGTAAGTGCTTAATAAATACCATTGATTAACATAGTATACATCAAAATAATTTAATACAAGATGTCTGAATGGCCAATGGAATGTAATGACCAGGAATACTGAAGTGTTTTGAAGGAGGGAAGAATGTGGTCCAGTGAAATAGAGATTGCAGATAAAACTTACATCAAGCAAAGCACTGCATATCTCAAAAGGAATGCAGGGTCAACAATATATTCCAATGGCCAAATCACACATGCTGCCTCTACACGGGTTGTTTATCCGCCAAAGTTCAGAAAGGGTTAACCCATCCAACACAGCTCATTGGGCAAAAGTGTGCCTGGTACCTGAAACAGCATCCTAACCCCCTGCTGGAGAAAGAAAACCTGAATGAGGGGAGGAAGGGAATGGAAGAGTGGGTTAGGGGAAAGGAATTGCCTTTTCCAGATCCTTCCCGATATGATGTTAAAAGATGAATAATATATATTGTATAATGAATTAATTTCAAAGGTTTTCTTACAATAAATCTCTCTGGGAGAAAAGAAGCACTCCCCCAAACCTGTTTCCTGTGCACTTCCAATTATCTTATCAGGATTACCTTGGGCTTTTATTTATCCAAGGAAATTTATTCATTTTAATTGCAAAATATAGACAACTGGCAATTCATCTTCCCTTCCCCCGCTCCAAGTCCCACATAAGGGAGATGATTTTTTTTAATCTCAAAGTTCTTTCACTTTAAAATTACAGATATTCTAAGAAGAAAAGGGTAACCACAATTAAGATATTTTTAGAAACATAAAATACTTGGGAAAACATGACACTAATACTGGTATTATGATTGAAGTAAGGAATTATGGTTATTAGAAGCTTTCCAGTTTATGTGCACCATAAATCTAATCGCCTCACATATTCAGAGATGCTTCTGCTATATTTACAGCGGGCATCTATGATGACAGACAGTACCTTTGAGAAGAGCCAGATAAACAAAATATTTTACATACTCAAGCTTCTCAGTGTCTAATGGATTCATATCATGGAGAGAAAAAGGCTTCATTAGAGGAACTGCACCAGGTGCCGAAAAGCCGATTTACCACAGAGATTTGATTTGAGTTATCTGCTACGGTTTAATGGAAGCACGGCTGTTTGACTCATGGAACCCTGAACACAAAATGGAGATGGGGAAGGAGAGCAAATATTGGTAGCCTGACAACTGTGAAGCTGGGAAACTTTTCCTAACAAAGCTGGTATATTAATGTCTGTCTCCCCCTGACCCTCTCATCTAGACTGTAAGCTTGTTGTGAGCAGGGAATGTATCTGTTTATTGTCGTATCTTACTCTCTCAAGTGCTTAGTACAGTGCTCTGCACACAGTTAAGCACTCAATAAGTACGATTGAATGAATGAATGAATAAAATGGAATTGAGCAGCATTTGTTCTTGAGACATCTATGGAAAACCCCTGCTACATGATGTTTGCCAGAGTGAAACAGTTAGCACAACCCTGTTCCCTGTCTCATAGAGGCTACAGCCTCAAAGCAGTGACCCCAGCAGTTTCAGCTTGGCCCCAGTGGTGAGTACAGACAGAAACAGAACAAGGTAGAAAGTTATTATTGCCAGAAGACATTTGAGTCACGCTTGATGCGGTTTCAATATCATGGCTGACCCCTTGGCTTTCTCTGAAAGCAAACATTTCCAGTCCATGTCCCCCCTTGAAATCTAATCTTGGGGATTAATCTTATTTTATAAACATGGCAGGAGGCAAAGTAATGAAATTAATAAGGGTGTGGGTTGTCTTTTGTTTTTTTGAAAGGATAGTAAGCAGAATTATTCCTGCTCTAGCTAGGGCACTGAATTCCCAATGAGAGGAAGAGTAGACACAAATTCCTTAAGATATAATGGAGGAATTATTGTCTTACACCTCCTATTTTTAAAAGACACTATTGAAATATTTAAATGATCACTCATGTCGTGATGTTATGCCTGCAGCTTGAGCTTTTGAAAAATATTTTCTGCACGTGTCAGCTAAAAGTATTTGAGCACTTATTTTAAATTTCTGCAAATAATAGGCCACAATTTATAGTACAGAAATAGATTACCTCTTTCTGAAGGAAGAACAGCCCCAAGAAAAACCTCTAGTAAATGAGAATGTTCTGTCAGCATTTGGGCAGTTTACATGCTCATATATGGCTAATAATGTTGATCATAAACTAGCAATGTAAATTTCAATGTAAATTCAAAACCATTAGTGGTTTAAGGGCTTTGAAATTCTTACTTTTCTTGACCCACTCTGTTCTCTGCCACCCTCTGGCCAAAGAAAGCTTCACAAAGCGCGAGTCCCTCTGTAACAATCTTCCTTCATATGGGAGATGTTGACCAAGGATTTCTCCATTCATTTTGCACATTTTAAAGTTAGGCAAAAGGACATCTTTAAGACTTTCCCTTGGTCTTTCCTTATCTTAGGAGGTCTTTCAACTGGGAATTTGGGATTGGGCTCTCTCTGTCTTCTAAAGTCAAACAAATTTCAGGGGGCCAGATCATAGGATTGAGACTTCTGGGTACTGGCCCGGCCTTGTTGACCACCACCAGGAGAGGGTAATTTACTTCATATGAACCAAAATTGTTTGTTTCTTTTATCAAAACTTCCACCTGGAGGCAAACCAAAGTCTTACATCCTTCAACATTAACTGAGATGAGGCAGATTTTAAGGGACATGACAATTTGGCCCATTTTCCAACAGAAAAAAAGAGACTATTGTAGTCTCCTTGAAGAAGCAGTGTGGCCTAGTGTTAGAGCACAGGCCTGGGAGTCAAAGGACCTGGGTTCTAATCTGGGTTCTGCCATTTACCTGCTTTATGACCTTGGGAAAGTCCAAATTTCTGTGGACCTCAGTTTCCTTTTCTGTAAAAGGAGGATGAAATCCCTGTTCTGCATCTTACTTAGACTGTGAGCCCCAAATGAGAAAGGGACTGATTATCTTGAACCCACCACAGTGCTTAGCACATAAGCTTATATCATTTATTACAATTATATCATCTGTAAACACGGCAGGGAGACAGTCCTTGATCAGCCATGTTCTGAATTTAGCATGGCTAACCCAGTTCTATCTGGCAGGGCCAGTCAGACGACTCTTGGGCCATGGAAGCCAAAGATTGAACCTTTTCCAACCTTCTTGAGATGCACCGTTTCCCCAGCTCTCTGCTCATCCTCACTTCTCTGCCATTTCAGAAACTACTTTGGATGGGATGGGTAGCAAAGGAAAGAGAAAGAGCAGAGAGATAATTATAGGACTTGGTAATAACGGCACTTGGTAAGCACTTAGTACGTGCTAAGCATGAGTAGATACAAGTCAATTAGATTGGGCATAGTCCCTGTCCCTAATGTAGCTCAGTTTAAGTAGGAGGGAGTAGGATCTAATCCCCATTTTACATATGAGGTAACAGGCAGTGAGAAATTAAGTGACTTGCTCAAGATCACGAGCAGGCATGTGCCAGAGTCAGGATAAGAACCCAGGTCCTCTGACTCCCCGACCAATGCTCTTTCCACTAGACCACACTGCTTCTCGGAGAAGCAGCATGGCTCAGTGGAAAGAGCACGGGCTTTGGAGTCAGGGCTCATGAGTTCGAATCCCAGCTCTGCCACTTGTTGGCTGTGTGACTGTGGGCAAGTCACTTAACTTCTCTGTGCCTCAGTTCCCTCATCTGTAAAATGGGGATTAAGACTGTGAGCCCCACGTGGGACAACCTGATTCCCCTATGTCTACCCCAGCGCTTAGAACAGTGCTCGGCACATAGTAAGCGCTTAACAAATACCAACATTATTATTATTATTATTCTCAATGGGAAGAGTTGTTAGATAGATAACCACTGACTTGCCCCCAGTGTCAATGGTGGTGGAATCCCCCAGAGTCCCGAGAGAGAGAGGGAGCGAGAGAGACTGAAGGGAGAGACGCTGGGAAAATGTTCAGTTTATCTAATAAAATAACTGTACTACCACCATGCCTCTCAAAGAATGGGCACAGCAAGATGGGAAGTGCCAGCCCCTCACTGGCCTTTCCTACCCCACTCACATCCAAAGGAATCCTCATCATCAGTGGTATTACTTTCAAATGTAGGAGGCAAAATGGTACGTTGAACAAGTTCATCTCTCTATTTCAGTTCTCATCTTGTAATGACTGAAAAATATTAATTCATTAACTCAACAGATAGACTCACGTCACCAATTCAAACAAAGCATCCCTCAAGACGACTCTTATCAAATGAATTTTTTCATGGAAAAGTCACCCAGTACAAATACCGACAGAATTGAGTAAGTCAGAAAGGATCTCTATTCCTTTAGTATTGAAGATGTTGGAGAGCAAGATAGGAAAGGCATCTCTAGGGGGAATGAATTTGGTCCTCATTTCACACAATCAAAATCTGGCCAACAAAGCAAACTCTCGGCTGGAGTCCCAAATACTCAGTACCCTAAATAAATTGTATTCATTGAGCACTTTTACTCTGTGCAGAGCACTGCACTAAGCACTTGGGAGAGCAGGGAGAGACTGTAGAGCTTACAGTCTAAAGTCAAATGAACTCACTGGGAGGACGCTGGGACAAGACTATGCCTTAAAACTGTAAACAGCTTATATCTGCCTTTTGTCATGAACTCAAATAAATATGCCACTCAAATAAATACATACAATCCTCCCAGCTAGAAAAACACCTTATGAGGCTGGAAAAATCTTGTACTGTGTTCCTACACACATTTAAGAATTTTTCTCCCCAACCTTATTATCGTATTCACATGTTTTATGTCATACTTCTTACAAATAAGTTTTATTGATAGGAGTAAAGAATAATCTTTGACCTAATCTAAATACGTAGGATTCTGGGGGAAAAAAATAAGGGCATATTGAAGGCCAAAAGCATGAATTATGCATGCTACATCATCACATTCGTACCTCAATAGATAGCCACAGCATGTTTTGCATGGAAAAAGAAATTAGGATAGAACAGATATTGAGCAATTTTCTCCATAACTGGTTCTTACTCACCTTAAATGTAAAATTTTATTTAGCTTATTTCAAGGGGAGACATCCTTATTAAGGTAGCACATTTACTTGAGTCCCTTTGAAAGGATTTAATGCAAACAAGCCTGAAATAATTGAAGGAAAAATACCTTCTGACTGTTCTCGAAAGAGCTTAGCAAAGAAGAGGATGGCAGGAAAGAATTACTTTATTATATTGATTTTCCTAGAGAAATCAAAGGAAGATAAGTCAAATAGACCAATTCGCTTTTGCCAACTATGTGGTAGCATGCAGAACAGTAGCGAATTTACACGTCAAAAACTGTTTGCAATCACTCTGTTGAACATGCAAAACAGGACTTGCACATTATGACTAATAAAATAGCTAATGCAAAAGGAGATCTGGATTCATTTTTGCATATTCCTTTTTTTAAAAAAAGGTTGAAGTGTAATGTGGGTAAGTTTTGTCTAACAAAATGTTTACAGTCCAATCAAATCATTAACCTGAAACGTGAGGAATGTGATGCATCGACTTTAGTGCAATAACAAAGACATTGAAGCGCAACAGATGTAATTGGTATGCTATTCTCTACGAGCTAAAATCCATTTTTATATCAAAATGAACAAAATATTTCACCTTAATAAAACCTATTCCCTACAGTCTATTACATGGACCACATACTCCCTTTAAATTTCTGCCTCTAGTAGCATCCTTTTTCTTAAAAATACCAAACAACATCAATTTTTAATGGTAGTTATTAAGCACTTACTATGTGCCAAGGACTGGGTAGACAAGATAATCCGATCAGACATGGTTCCCACCCCATATGGAGCTCAGAGTCTAAGAGGGAGGGAGGGAGAACAACCATTTTATCCTTAGGGGCCACTCACACTGGAAGGGCCAAAGAAAGAAACATGGCCTACTGGAAAGAACACAGGCCCGGGAGTCAGAGAACCTATGTTATAATCTCAATGCTGACACTTTTTTTTATGGTATCTGTTAAGCACTTACTATGTGTCAGGCACTGTGCTAGATACAAGCTAATGAGACTGAACACAAACCATGTCCCACATGGGGCTCACAGCCTTAATCCTCATTTTACAGATGAGGAAACTCAGGCACAGGGAAGTGAGGGGAACTTGCTCAAGGTCATACAGCAGATAAGTGGTGGACCTGGGACCCAGGTCCTTCTGACTCCGAAGTCTGTGTTTTATGCACTAGGCCATGCTGTTCTCACCTTGTTGTGTGACCTTGGGCAAGTCACTTCACTTTCCACATCTGTAAAATTGGGATTCACTACCTATTTCCTTCTTCCTTACACTGTGAGCCCCATGTGAAACATGAACCATGTCCAACCCAATTATCTTCTATCTAACCCCCATGCTTATTGTAGTGTTTGGCACACAGTAAGATTAACAACAATCACAATTCTTATTATCATTATTGCTAATCATAGGTCTTCTATTCGATCATTCATACCACTGAGGGCAATGCTAAAACTATTCCAGATTCAGATCATGTCAAATAAATATGAAAACTGTAAAGAGTCTATTTAGTTTGTATTACTACCTATGGTTCTATTTGAGCATAGTACCTTGCACAACTTCTCTGTTCTATTATTTTTAGCACTTGATAAGAGATGAAAATGTATTCATCTTTGAGGGAGCTGATCCTCACCAACATCACCAATGAATCAATCAAAACATTTACTGAGCACCTACTGTGTGCAGACAAGTTTACAGAGGTCAAGGGGGATGATGGTGGAGTAAAAGATTTGGCAAGGACAGAGTGGTTTCAGTAGAATGTAAGGCAAGTGTGGAGGGTAGGTGGAAGGAGATAGGATGATATCTGGATGGTACAATGGGGTCCAGAGAGGGTTTTTCTGTTTTTAAGGGGAAGGGAGAGGCATGGTATGTTTGAAGGCAGTGGGGAAGGAGTCATCAGCATGTGACTAGATGAAGATGGCAGTCAGAATCCCGGCTAGACTACTGTGTCAGCCTCCTCTCTGACCTCCCTTCCTCCTCTCTCGCCCTGCTCCAGTCGATTCTTCACTACGCTGCCCGGCTCATCTTCCCGCAGAAACGATCTGGGCATGTCACTCCCCTTCTTAAACACCTCCAGTGGTTGCCTATCAACCTCCGCTCCAAACAAAAACTCCTCACTCTAGGCTTCAAGGCTCTACATCACCTTGCCCCTTCCTACCTCTCCTCCCTTCTTTCTTTCTACCACCCACCCCGCACGCTCCGCTCCTCTGCCGCCCACCTCCTCACCGTGCCCTGGTCTCGCCTATCCCGCCGTCGACCCCTGGGCCACGTCCTCCCGCGGTCCTGGAACGCCCTCCCTCCTCACCTCCGCCAAACTGATTCTCTTCCCCTCTTCAAAACCCTACTTAAAACTCACCTCCTCCAAGAGGCCTTCCCAGACTGAGCTCCTCTTCTCCCTCTACTCCCTCTGCCACCCCCCCTTTACCTCTCCGCAGCTAAACTCCCTTTTTCCCCTTTTCCCTCTGCTCCTCCCCCTCTCCCTTCCCATCCCCACAGCACTGTACTCGTCCGCCCAACTGTATATATTTTCATTCCCCTATTTATTTTGTTAATGAATTGTACATCGCCTTGACTCTATTTAGTTGCCATTGTTTTTACGAGATGTTCTTCCCCTTGACTCTATTTATTGCCATTGTTCTTGTCTGTCCGTCTCCCCCGATTAGACTGTAAGCCCGTCAAACGGCAGGGTCTGTCTCTATCTGTTGCCTACTTGTTCATCCCAAGCGCTTAGTACAGTGCTCTGCACATAGTAAGCGCTCAATAAATACTATTGAATGAATGAATGAATGAATTTTAGAAGGTGAGCAGGGATGGTTTTAAAGATGCAAATGGAGGATGCAAATTTTGAAAGCAGGGAGATCTGATAGAAGGCCAGGAGATGAGAGAAAAATTATGAGGATGGGACAGAAGCTTCTGTCTGGGGAGATGAGGATTTATTTGGGGGAGCTCAAGTCTAATGGTTTTTTGTCAGTCAATTTTGCAAGGTCGGAGGTGAGAGAAGGGGCAGATGGGGACACCAGGAGTTTCAAGAGGAATTAAAGATCTAGAATAGTTGGTGAGGCCAATGGGCAGGAGAATTGATAAGGGGGGAGAAGTTTTATTGCTGAGCAGAAGAGGGATCTTTGCAGCCACACACACATACATACAGGCAAGTTTTACCTTCAGTAGCATCATTGTTTGAAAAATGAAGATCAGTTACATAAACAATAGAAATGCTATTTACTGAACACATACTGAGTGCAATGCACTGTTTTAAGCACTGAGGAAAGAGCAAGAGAAGCAAAATATACTTTCCTGGCCCATGAGCAGTTTACATTCTAATGTGGGGAAGCAAATCTTGGTTACGTAGAATACTGTGCTCTGGAAGTTTGAATTGGTATATTTTCCAGGCTTCAAAATCAAATTCAGAATCTATAATTTCTTGGGTTGATCATTTTCCCTTTTGATACAGATGCCTCTTCATTTACCTTTTCCAGAATTCAGGCCTAGTACCTAGTACCTTCAAGAATTCTCTAAAACAGCTCTTTAGAATTTCATAACTGAAGTCTGCTACTAGGTGAATTTTGTAAAATAACATTTCCTTCATGAGTCACATTTTAACTACACCCTATGGGATCTACTCTTTAATGTTAATGAAAGGCTTACAAAGGAGCAAGGAGCTGTACAGAATCCATAAGATCTGATCTGCATCTACGGTACTTAAAGAACTGGAATAAGTGTCACTTTGGATAGCTTCGACTGACAAGTAAACTTTGGCACTTTACCTCTCACCAGTTGTTGCTTGGCCTTCAGGGTTTCCAGACGAAGATTCTTGAAGAAAGTGAGGGGGGGCTTGGGGAAAGTGTCAAGTATGGTTTAGAACTGGGGAGAAAGTACTGGAGGCACGACAACAACAAGAATACTTGCTTGACAAGAGAAAGGAGAAAAGTGGGGTTGATGAAAGAAGTGAGAGAGAAAACTCCTGGAGAAGTCAGAGAGTGTTAGAAGGGTCATCTTACAGTTGCTAGGAAGCAAGAGGTGCTACCTAACTGAGGTCTCCAGAAATACTAAAGCATTCTTAGGAGGTGTGGGAATTATGTTTTTGTTCTAGCCACTTAAATTATTTCTGTAGTTTCCACTGGATTGAATACTATTAACTTCTGACTTAAACAGTTATGTAGTTTACATAACTGAGTTCCACATGCTGGTTTCCACCCTGGAGGCCGGGTGACTCTGCATTATCCCTTGAATGTCTTAATTTCATTAAACATCTGGGAGGCAACGAATTGTTATTACAGTACTTTATACTTAACATACCTTTCATCCAAAGCCCCCAATTGCCTATTTACACACAAAGTTATTACTATTACAGAGAGTGACATTACCAACACCTCATGTAGAAACCCTACAGGGGAATTCTTGCTCTAGTTCCCTTTAGATGTTGGCAATGTCATCAGAGTCCTGTGTTGATCCTTCCACACTTGAACACACGACTTGGCAGGTCAGAAGCCTTTCAATGCACTTTTCAACTCAAGCTAAATCCCAGTGTCTGACAAAGCACTCATGAAACTCCATTTTTCCATTCAACATTTCCTCGCATCTCATTGTTGCCTTGGCACAGTGACTGCTGCCTTGTGCTATCAACTTCAAAGTGGAGGATGCAGAATTCAGTCTTTACTTTTTGATTTTTTAATAAAAACCCACAATGATTCCCTCACTGTTTTTTTCTTCTCCCACAAAAACACCATTCTTCAGAAGCTTCTTGCTGATTGCTCAAAACATAGGGTAAAAGTGGTTCAAGTTATACAAAACTCAGAGGAATAGATTGGAACAATGGTGACAACTTTGTCATCAATTTTCTAACTGGTAGGTAGAATGGTTAACTACTGGAATTTCTGAATAAGAGTTTGAAGGTTTCGTGCCCTTACAAAAAAATCCAGCTGCTAGTAGGTCAAGACCGGCTTGCATTGTCATTGCAATTGTGGCACACAGTCAATCAGTAGCACTTACTGAGTCTCTTCTGTGTGCGGAGTATGGCATGAAATGCTTGGGAGAGTACAACAGAGCTACTAGCTCTGCCCTTAGGTATCTTACAATTTAGCATGGGAGACAAGCACTAAAAAACAGGTAAGAAGAAGAAATTGACTACAAACAATTGTTCATATATGCTACAGGGAGTGGGAGTGGTGTAAATACCCAAATGCTTAGGTAACACAGAGATACTGAAGTGGTGGGGGCCAGGGGGTAGAAATAAGGTAGGGAGAGGAGAGATTAAAGCAACACTTTTCCCGCTTTTACTCCAATTTTGATTCAGAATGCCCACAGTACCACTAGCATTTATTGAGCTCACAGTGTGAGGTATAGAGCACTGTACTAACCAGGTACTAGAAAGGCTAACATATAATGAGATAAAAGACAGTCCCTTAATGCCCTTTAGTCTACCAACTCTAATGTCCTCTCCAAAACACTTTCTGTAGTAATAATAATAATTGTGGTATTTGTTAAGTGCTTACTATGCGCCAGGGGCTGTACTAAGTGCTGGGGTAGACACAAGCCACTCAGGTTGGACACAGTCCTTGTTCCATGTGGAGCTCACAGTCTCAATCCCCATTTGACAGATGAGGTAACTGAGGCCCAGATAAATGAAGTGACTTGTCCAAGGTCACCCAGTAGACAAAGGGCAGAGCAAGGATTAGAACCCATGACTTTCTGACTCCCAGGCCCATGCTCTATCCACTATACCACACTGTACACCAAGAAAACACTTAATAAAAACTACTGATTGATTGTGAGTTACCAGTTGTCGCTCCTTCAAGTAACCAAATTGGAAAAAAGCAAGAAAGATGTCTTGCTCTTCTTCAAATACCACAGAAAACCAAGACACTTGAATTAACCAACTCCCCAGAAAGGAATTTCATGCTGGCTCCACCATAACCCCAGAGCATTTAGCACCAACAAGATGAACAGTAAATAAAACAGGCAATTATTCCTTAGCTCCTTGCAGGATCCTCCAGAAGCAGTAGTATACTATTAGCCACAGACAAGCATGGTTATCAATGTAGCAGCCTCGTTTTGGAAACTTATGCAGATGTGAATTCTGGGAAGCACTTTGCTTTGAAAAGCACTGTGAGGAAGTCCACTGTGGGAGAGGGCAACTGTATGGTTGACAAAAATGCATAAAAATATGGAAAGGAAGCTTCATCGCTTCCTGCTAGCCATCTCCTCCCACTAACCCCAAATATTAAAATACCGAGCATACAGTGTCCAGGTATTCAGCTTGCAAAGCAGGAAGATTCACAGACAAAGTCTCAGTTTATGAATTCATTATCACATCTACTCAGTTCAGAGATTTGCAGTGTAATGTCCTTTTCTCCAGGGTGGCCCCAAAAGATATGCTCTGCTGTCAGGACAATTTCATTTAAGCCCAATTTTCCCAGCTCTTAGATGGTTGCAGATGACTACATCTGTCTGAGAAAGCTGTGCTTTTCACATTCCTTCTCATGATACTAGAGACGGAAAATTTTATTAACTGAAGTGTCTATTTGTGTGTGTCTCGCTCTATACCACTTTCTTTCTGTCCAACAAGGTTGTGGTTTAAAAACTGAACAACTGCAACCAACTGAAATATAGTTTAAAGGAGAAAACATTCTCACCGAAAAGCAATAATGAACACATCAGTGGCTAATGGCTGCATAGCCATTGGCAAGTCTCTTAATACCACCTTCTCGGCTGAATTTCAATATTATTCTACCATTTGCCCCTTTTGCCCTTTCTGGCTCAGATGTCTTGAGAAACTATTTCAGCGGCAGAGCAACGATGAATGCAGGAGGTGAGGGAGAGTCTACGACTGGAACAAGTGGTGGAGAGATGTCCAGGGACTGTAAGCTCTCCGTGGTCAGGAAACTTATCTACCAACTCTGTTGTATTGTACTCTCCCTCGTGTTTAGTCCAATGCTCTGCAAACAGTAAGGGCCCAGTAAAAATCACTGTCAGGAAACATCAGTTCCTCTATCTGTGTATTAGCCTCTCATTCACCATGGGGGTTAATGAACGGGGGAATCAGGAGCTGAGGAAACAGTTTACAGCTTTTGAGACTTAGATTTTTATGCTCTTGTGGGCAGGGACCATGTTTCTTTTGCAATGTTCTTTCCCAACTGCTTGGCATAGTATTCTGCTCACAGTAGGCACTCAAATACTACTGGCTAATTGATAAGGGAGAGAGAACTCATTTATGTTGGGTCAAAGCAGGACCATTTGAAAGTTTAGAAATGGTAAGGTGTTTGTTTTGGGGGAGTGGGTGATTTGTCTGTATGTCTCCCCCAGCAGATTAAAAATCAATGGTATTTACTGAGCACTTATTCTTTACAGAGCACTGTACTGAGTACTTGGGAGAGTGCCCTAGAGATAGTAGTCCCAATCCCTGCCTTCAAGGAGTTTATGATTCATAAGGGAGACAGACACTAACAATAAGTTATAGGTAAGGTGAAGCAGTGGAGTTTAAAGAGACATACATAACTGCTATAGGGGTATCGTGTGTTTGTGTGTGTGTGTATATATTCACCGATATGCTTAGGTGACTTGGAAGTACTTAAGTGGCAGTCAGGGGGTAAGGAGATGAGAGATTAATCAAGGAAAGCCTCCTGGAAATGTGATTTTTAAAAGGCTGTGAAGATAAGGAGAGTAGCCGTTTGCTGGATGTGGAGGGGGAAGGAACTCTAAGCAGGAAGGAGGGTGTAAGGAAGAAGCTGGCAAGGAGAGGGGTGAATAGGCTGGCTTGAGAAGAATGAAGAATGCACACTGGAGTCTACTAGGAGAAGAGAGAAGATAAGTAAAGGAGCAAGAATTGATTGCGTTCCTTAAAGCCAATAGTCAGAAGTTGCAGCTTCAATCTATCAATGATATTTATTGAGCACTTACTGTGTGCAAAGCACTGTACCTAGCATTTGGGAGAGTACAATACAACAGAGTGGGTAGACACATTCTCTACAAGCTTACCAGACAGAGGGAAATTACAGTCTGATATGGAGAGGAAGGGACAGACACTGGAGGTTTGTAAGGATTTGGGAAGCATGAGCCAATAATATTTTTGAAAAATGATCCAGGCAGCAGGGTGAAGTATAAAACAGAGAGGGGAAAGCCAAGGGCAAAGCCAATCTACAGCTATCACATCAAGTTCCTTAGCCTTGAGGATGGGTTGCAAGCAGTACTAATAAAGAAAAGAGAACCATCAGAATGATGGTAGTGGTGATATCAAAAGGCTTTTCCCAAAGTCAAAAATTACATTTGGATCTTTCAACATTACCATAAATGGAAAAGACAGCATTTGGGCATAACCACTCACATTGCTACACTGAGATATCATCAATCTCCCATTTTAAAGTGATCATTTCTCTTTAACTCATTTGTCCAGAAAGTCTCTCTAATGCAGTAGCGGGAATCTTAGCAAGACAGGTGACCAGATACTTCTGTTGATTTGAAATTTCTTATTGCATTCCCTTACTTTGATTCTAGACCCATGTATGCACAGGCATATCATATCCACCTAGTCTAAGATCTCACCATTTGGCAGGTAGTACAAAAAGAAGAGGAAAGGAACTGTAAAATGGTTGGAGAAGAGAAAGCCCAAAACTTCTCCTCTTCAGCTCTCTCCCAAGTCCTTTACTACTGGATAGCGATAAATTAGAATTCCTGAAACTTGCACTGTTTTTCTGGTTATAAGAATAACATTGATAACAGTTGACTTTAAGTGCTTACTCTAAACCAAGCATTGAATTAAGCGCTGGGGTAGGAACAAGATAATCATTTTGGACACAGTCCCTGTCTACAATAGGGCTCGAACAACTAATATCTTTGCTGCAGTGAAATAGCAAGTAGACTATAGCTATGACTGCCAGGGATAACTGTATGTGCGGAGGTGGCTGAAGAACTCAGTTTGCCTTGTCCTCTAGCTTGGGATTCCAGGCTCCAGATGCTTTAGCAATGCATCTTTGTTTTTAAAGCGTAGTGTTAACCAGCTTTCTCTTTCAACAACAGGCAGACAAGCAGGCAGAGTAACTCTGTTCTCCCCTACAACAGAAATACTTTACATGCATAGCACATATTTAAGAGCTTTAGAAGATTTAAAAAAAAAACATAATCCTGCATTCTATGTCCAACAGAAGCCTGACATACCAGTTCTTTTCAAATGTCGGAACAACAACAAAAGCAATGAATAACTCGCTACTGTTTATACCTCATTAGTTGTGAGCATTCACTGCCTTCTGAGGGCAGGTTTCTTTTGTGTAATTTCACATAGTATTCACTCTCACTCAACCAAATTTACAGAGTTATTACAGAGTGCAAAGCACCATACTTAGCAGTTGGGAGAGTTCAGTATAACTGTTGATAGATGCACTCCCTGCCCACAATAAGCGTACAGTTCAGAGGGGGAGGCAGATATTACTATAAATATATTACAGATACAGTAAAGCTGTGGGGCTGAGGGAGGGGGGAATAAAGGGTGCAAATCCTTTGAGAAGCATGAGAAGCAGCATGGCTCAATGGAAAAAGCACGGGCTTTGGAGTCAGAGGTCATGGGTTTGAATCCCGGCTCGGCCACATGTCAGCTGTGTGACTTTGGGCAAGTCACTTAACTTCTCGGTGCCTCAGTTCCCTCATCTGTAAAATGGGGATTAAGATTGTGAGCCCCAAGTGGGACAACCTGATTCCCCTATGTCTACCCCAGCGCTTAGAACAGTGCTTGGCACATAGTAAGCGCTTAACAAATACCAACATTATTATTATTTTTATTATTAAATCCAAGGGCAAGGGTGATGCAGAAGGGAGTGGGTAAACAGAAAATGAGGGTTTAGTCAGGGAAGGCTTCTTGGAGGAGATGTGCTTTTAAAAAGACTTCAAAGGTGGAGAGAATGATCATCTGTGGGATATGGAGAGGGAGGGTGTTCCAGCCCAGAAGGAAGAAACAGACGAGGGGTCCACGACAAGATCGACAGGATAGAGATAGAGTAAGTAATTGAAACCTGTTACCTTTCTTTGAGGCAGATATATGCTCCCCAAGAGAAGCATTTGTTTGTTCTAATAGCGTTAAGGGGTGCTATGCAAGAGCAACATGGGGAGCCTAATCCCTTAGGTCTTTGACTTTGGGGCTCCTTCAGAATTGGTACCACTATTTCAGAACTATAGCAATGATTCCATGGAAACCATTATGCTTCACCTCAACTTTACGCAATGAAATACCCTTTGCCTCTGGTTGTTTTCTGGCTAGGATCAGAAGAGTTCTGTACTTTTCATTATAATACTTGGAAGATATTTTGGCCAGAAGATTATGGAATTTAAATGAGGATGTGTAAAATTTATATGTAGATAAAACCTATTATTATTATTGCATTTGTTTAATGCTTACTATGTGTCAAACACAGGGTAGATACAAGTTAATCAGGTGGGACACAGTCCATGTCCCACTGTCAGTTTATAGACGATGTTCAAAGCACAGAATGATCTCACGGGATTTCCATGGGCCACCAAGTAAGACTTCCAGAGATGGGTGTCAAATTGCACTAAGTTATTATGGGGGTGTGAGATTGATTGGGTAGGGCAGAGGGAGACAGTGGAACCTGAACAATAATAATAATAATAAAAACAAATACTAATAATCGCAGTATTTGTTAACTGCTTACTATGTGACAAGCATTGTACTAAGTTCTGAGGTAGATATAATCAGGATCAAATGCTTGTCTCCTAGGAAAGTGTAAATTAACTTGCCTCTGGTGTTCACAAACCATACTGGGAAAGAATTTGGGCAAACAACAAAAGCTGAAGAGAATGTCATTCCCTTCCTGGCTCTGTAGCTGTGGGCATTCTCTAGATTGTGAGCTCCTTGTGGGCAGGGATTGTACTTTCCCAAGCACTCAGTACAGTGCTCTGCACACAGTAGTGCTTAATAAATATGATTGACTGAATGAATTGGGCCCATAAAAGAACTCTGCCCTGTATCTTTGTATTTCTTACACTGCAGATCCAAGACATCACAGAGTCCACCTGACAACTCAGTTGGACGCCAGATTTACATAGAGGGAAAATGAGTAAGGCACTGGGTTATCAAGGGCAGTTTGGAAACAAAATGTGGAGCACTCCCTCAAGCTTATGAGACAAATAAAGAGTGGTCACTTTCCTATCACGTGTCCCCAGGTATTCATCCCCACATCACATATGCACATATCTGTAATTTATTTAAATTGTAATTGTAATTGTCCCCTCCTCTAGACTGTAAGCTCATCATGAGCAGGGAATGTATCTGTTCATTCTTGTACTCTCCCAAACGCTTAGTTCAGTGTTCCACACACAGTAAAGCTCTCAATAAATACGACTGAATGACAATAATATTTCAGTCACATTTCAGTTCAGTGGAACAGGGAGACAAGAAGCAGGTGTGGCCCAGTGTTTCTGTCATCCTGAACAATCCCTCCTTCACCCCACTGCCAAACTGCCTGCTCTGAGGACACCCACCTTGGTGGAGGAAGGGGCCCAGGCCAGGGGAAGAAGAGGAGAGGACGGTCTTGCAAACCTGCTTCGCTCTGTACGTGACATGGATGAGCTGATTTCAGAGGATTTGGAGGTGTCAGGGTGACTGTGTCGTGCTCCAATAATATTTGTTTTGTCTACCCAGCTCTGGAACTGTATTTGTGGGGTAGAACCTTAATATAGACATCTGGCCAAAACTGAATTTTCCAAAGGTAAATTTCTGGCTCCCAAAATACACTTGCCTTTTCCAGCCATGTTTATCATTGAGTCAGTGATAGAGTCCAGACCCAAAAACCAAGTCTCCCACTTCGGTCTTGGGTTCTTTCCTAAATGAGAATGGTGATGTGGTAAGGGCTAAATCTGCTGGACTGTCTATCCAAACCAAAAATAGGGAGAGAATCCATAGGTAGAAGTCACTCAGTTACTACAATCCCTGCCCCTCCAGTTCCCAGGATCTCCCCCTCCTCAGTCTCTTTGCCCTTCCTTGATGATGACGTTGGTACTCTTTAAGCACTTACTATGTGTCAGGCACTGTTCTAAACACTGGGGCGGATACAAGCAAATCAAGTTGGACACAGTCCCTGTCCCATGTGGGGCTCACAGTCTTAATCCGCATTTTCCAGATGAAGGAACTGAGGAACCAAGTGAAGTGACTTTGCCAAGGTCACATAGCAGACAAGTGGCAGAGCTGGGATTAGAACTCATGACCTTCTGAGTGACACCATGCTGTGTTTCCTTGGGGACCGAGAAGAGCAATAATATAAGAAACAATAATCATGGTATTTGTTAACTGCTTAATATTCAATCGTATTTATTGACCGCTTACTGGGTGCAGAGCACTGTACTAAGCACTTGGAAAATACAATTCGGCAACAGAGATAATCCCTACCCAACAACGGGCTCACAATCTAGAAGACTGTGTGCCAAGCACTGTACTAAGCTCTAAGGTAGAATCAAGATAATCAGGTCATTCACAGTTCCTGTCTTTCACTGTGCTCATAGTCTAAGTAGGAGGGAGAACAGGTATGGAATTCCCATTTTACAGATGACAAAACTGAGGCACCGAAAAGCTATGTGCCTTACCCAAAGTCACAGCAGGCAAGTGACAAAGCCGGATTTAGAACCCAGGAGCTCTGACTCCCAGGCCTGGGCTTTTTCCACTAGGTCACACTGATTCCCAGGAACCCTGGCTCAGCCAGTTGCATCCTAGTTAAATGCAGCTGGCTAATTTTGTTCTTCCACGTGGCCTTTTCCAGAATACAAAGCAGTCAAGCAAACCAACTTGCCAACTACTTCTCAAATATTACAGACTATTAAATCTTAAACTATATGTCAGAGCTTCAAGCTTTAAAACCTACTCTGCCATGCCGACGACAGGTTCCAGGGGTTTCTAATGCCTCAAACCAGTACTGGAATGTTCTTGATTATAATTTGATTTGCTTTAAAGACATGTTTCAGATTTCCCAGCCTTGGAATAATTACACATGTGCTAAACTAGAAGAATTTCCTGTTTTTTAAGTGTCAGTGGTAATGCACTACATATCCCCTGCTTTCAAAATATAAACTAATGAAAGTAAAATTAACCCCACAAAATCAATTTTGAAGGTTATCTTCCTATCTTCTGGATTTCAAATGCCTCTAAAAGCAGAGTAACGAAGATCCAAGTCCCTAGAAAGCTTAAGAGGCTTCAAAAATGCCTGCTAAATAAGTTTCCTTTTTTTTTTTTTTAAGTATGTTTGGCATCCAAATAAACCTAATCAAACCTGTCTTACTCCACTGGCAATTTTCTGACCTCCTAAGTTGAAGATCTGGGCCTGGACTTCTACTTACGGATGAGTGATCACAGCAGGGTCCACGTTGGAACCTCCCCTAGAACTGCAGATAGATAGATCATCTTCAGCATTGTAAATCAAAACCTCAAAGAGCATCATTTAGCCTGAAGCTAAAATTGCTTGTTTATCAGATGGTGCCTCGTTTAGCATGGAGCAGTTCCTTGTAAATCTCGGGGACTTTTTACAGCACAGACTTCAGCAAGCACACCGACTCCTGGGAGGGTCTCTGCTAGCTTTAACAACCACAGGCTGCAGAAAGATCCAGGCTTTGGTCTAGTTAAAAGTGGCCACGGTATTATTTGGCTCCATTTCCTCAACTCCACAAAGATAAGGTCTCTGCTTTATCTAAAGCAAAAGCAAACATTAGTTTCCTCAGAAATCTTTATATCTAAAGTGTTAATGTCCTTTTGTCTTGCGGTATTTTGACCTTCCGATTTACTAGGAGAGGCGAGTCCTGTTTCCTCTACTTTATAGACTCTTTGAAAACCCAATGAACTTCATGTCACTGTGTCAATTAGACTAAAAGCTAAATGATTTGGGATTGCTATTTCACATGGTCTGTAAAATGGAAATACCCCACAACAATATAATAGGTTAGGCATTCTCAAGCCTCTTAAAGAAAGGAAATCCTAGAGCCTTAGGTACTTCACAGCCTACTGGTAGGGGTGTTATCTGCAAATTCTGCCTCCCAGCCTGGCCTGCCTAGCTCAGCACTTTATTTCTCTGGGGGCAGGAAAGCTTATAGATTCTAACCATGTAGTTGCGGGCAGCCAGGGGAAATTGTCTACAAAATTCCCCTCGGCTTCAAAACGTAAGTACTTGCTAGAGTCATGAATAGCTTATTGACTGCATTTACCACCAAGGACACTGGCAGGCGATCAGCTTCTTCACTGATAGATGTTAGCACAAACTTGATGGTATTCGCTAATTAGACAAATCTTTACTGAGTTCTTTAATAACAGTTTCTGGGATAACGATTAATTAAAGTGCCCTTCAAATGATCACCTGGTGTGGAAAGAAGTCTCCCAAGAGTGTGCAAGGAGAGCCCAAAATGCCAGTAAACAGAATTTTTTGACATTACTTCAGTGGGGTGAAATTCAGAGGTGCCAAACTTAGGTGCCGAACTTTTCATTGTGGGCATGGGGGCAAAAAGTGGGCTGGGATGAGACAGGCTCCAAAGAACTATCAAGCCCGAAAGTCACCATTTTGGATCTAGAATTCTCAGGTCTTGTCAGAGACCAGGGATGAGTGACAACTTCAGCTCCAGAGGGTGTGGAGGTGATTCCCCTGCCCCACCACTCCTCCATGGAGTTGGCACCTATGAATAAAATACCTGTTTAACCCGTCTCAGACTCTGAGCCCCAGGTGAGACAGTTCTTGTGTTTGATCAGAATATCTGTATCCACTCCAATACCTGTCACATATAATAAATGCTAAATACCATATCTAACCTTCCACAATCTTTTTTAAAAATGATTTTTAAAAATGAAGGTTTCCTCCAAGAACTGTTCCCCAGTGTCTAGAACAGCAGAAAGTGGTTCTACTTTTCTTCTAAAGGTCTATACCAATAATGAGAACTGTGGTATTTGTTAAGAGCTTACTACAGACCAAGCACTGTACTAAGCACTGGAGCAGATACAGTCCCTGTCCCTCAAGGGTTCACAGTCTAAGTAGGAGGGAGAACAGGTATTTAATCCCCATTTTGAAGGCCCAAAGAACCTTTAACAATTGTGGTATTTGTTAAGCACTATAGTAAATTCAAAACAATCAGATCAGGTACAGTCCATATCCCACATGGGGCTCACAATCTAAGTAATGGAGGGAAAAATGGGTATTTAGTCCCCATTTTACAGACAAGGAAACTGAGTCACAGGGAAGTTAAGTGATTCACCCAAGGTTGCGCAACAGATAGAGCTGGGACTATTACCCAGGTTTCCATTCTTTCCAGTAGGCCATACTGTTCCTTGTCCCATAATGCTTGGCACAAAGTAAGCGCTTAACACATACCATAATTATTATACTCATTCACTGCTCTAGAGCAAAGGTTTGCAGCAAGGGTAGTGGGTAGGGAGAGATATTGAGGTCTCCACTGATTCTGTCATTCACTGACTTTCAATTTATCTAAGGACTAGAGTTGAAACACACTATCGTTATAAAGCTAAAAACAGCTACACCTGTTGCAGGCCGGTCAAATCACAACAAGCTGACACACTTGGGAAATTAACAACTAAGTGATTTGCAGTTCTGAGACACAATCTTTATATGCAAATCTTTCCAAAAATCACATTTGAGACATTGTTCATAATATTAAACACAAATTAGAGGAAAAAGATAATGCAAGTAGCCAAATATCAGCTGAGAACACAATTTCCAGCTCTTCTGCCCATTTCTCACTAAAAGGATATCAAGTCTGAAATGCTGTCTTGAATATAGATAACTTTGTAAAATAACCTTCCAGTCAGCGTGCAACGTAGCGTATAGAAACTGTTCCTGACGATTTTGAAGTTTGCGAGTAGTACCCTTCACAGTACCATGTCAGTTGGATGGATACTCGAGATGTGTCTAGGATGACACTAGGTCACTGGGAATCCCTTTGACAATGTCAACTGCCAAACTATGTAATTTTGTTTTCTCATCCCACCTTGCCCCCAACCCCACTCATCCCATCCTCCTTGAAATCTGTGCCTCATCCAGCAATTTGGGAAAACCCCTTGGGGAAGTCACTTCACTTTCTGGTGCCTCGATTTCCTCATCCGTAAAATGGGATTAGCCCCACATGAGACATAGATTGTGTCCAACCTGCTTAGCTTCTATCTACCCCAGTGCTTAATACAGTGCCTGGCACACAGTAAGCACTTAACAAGTACCATTAAAAAAAACAACCCACTGCAGGTGCACAGGGTCAATTTTGCTGATTTAGGAACCTCTCCAGATAAACCTATCAATCAGTGGTTTTCAGTGAGTACTAATTGTGTGCAGAGCACCTTACTAAAAACTTAGGAGAGTACAAATATAATAGAGATAGTAGATAATATCCCTGTCCTCAAAATGTTTACAGTCTAAAGGGGGAATTTAGAGTTAATTCCTTTCCAGTTGAACTGGGTAAAGCTCCCATATCCACCCAGACTTTGTCCCACCCTCTCCTCCTCCTCTCCAGTGTTCCAGGCTTTCCACAGTCCAAATTTAATCCCCCAGCACCTTCAGCCTCCAGCCACCCCGCACAGTCCACATAATAATTATGGTATTTGTTAAGCACTTATTATGTGCCAGGCACTGTACTAAGCACTTGGGTGAATACAACCAAATCGGGTTGGACACAGTCCCTATCCCACGTGGGCTCACAGTCTCAATCCCCATTTTACAGAGGAGAGAACTGAGACACAGGCAAATGAAGTGACTTGCCCAAGGTCACACAAGTGGCAGAGTGAGGAAAAGAACCCATGACCACCTGACTCCCAGTCCAATGCTGCTTCTCCAATGCTTCCCACTATTTCCATTTCCCTCTCTGCAGTTCCAACACAGACTCCACCCACCTCCCCAATCCCCCGGGCCCTACGCAGGTCCCCCTGGGCTAGGAAAGTCATTAAATTTGAATTACTACAGAAATGCTTGATGTTCTGCATATGTAGATCCCTTCCCCCAACACCAGTTCACTACAACTTTACCTGTCTCATCCAGAAACCCCGAACTCTGAAGTCACGAGACCCCCTTCTTTTCCCAGCTCCATCTCTGCTTCTGCACAGATTTAGGGTACCTGGGAAGGGAAGAGACCCTTCCAAATGGGAGCTGGCATCATGGAACATCTGGGAGAGTAGGGACTCCCCAAGGATGTGGGAAGAGACACACAAATTTTTAAGTGGGCCAGACCAGTGAGGGCTAGAGGTTGAAGGATGCCCAAAGGAAGGCAGGCAAGTTTAAAAAAGAAAAAAGAAAATTGTTTACCTGAGCAACAGCAAAAATTTCTAGGTGCTGACCAGCTACTGTGAGCCTAAATCTTCCCATAAAAGTTTGCTGCTGTAAAACTGACAGATTAAGGGGCTGCATTGTGGAAAGGTTACTCACATGCAGTCTCCGCCCGATTAACTGGAAGAGAAACATTTATCTCGCTGCAACCCATCCTATAATAAATCTGTAGCTGTTATGCTCACTTCCCTTAGGCCTACCCCCCAACTCCGCCCCGCCCCGCCCCGCCTTAATGTACTAATTTTTTTCCATAGGTTTACTTTTGCATTTGTTTAAAAATGTATCCGTTTGACTGTCCTCAACGCGTCTGCCTATGTCAGCAGTGTGTTAGACTGCATAGTCCTTGAAGACTAAACTACCAAACCTTTTTATGCAACAGCCAGCACAGATAAGAGCTATTTAGTGAATGGAGGGGGGGTCCTGACAAAGGGAGGGCAATGACCCGAGGCCAAATCTAGCTCCTAGAACTCTTCTTTCTCCTAGAATCACCTTCTCATCTATCCCTTTGCTCCACAAGACTTTCCCTGGTTTAACCATTATTAATTTAATAATTATAATAACAATAGTATTTTCAAGTGCTTACTATGTGCCAGGCACTATACTAAGAGCCGGAATTCGGACGTTGTGCCAGGATCCGTCCATTGCTTCCTGCAGTTCCAGCGGAGGGGACTGATAAGGTTGATGTAAGAACAGTAGAAGCACGGGGTTTTGTCCACGTGCACTGAAAGTACGGGTCTCTCTTTCCCCACGTCCCCTCCTTTCCTCTCTACTTCTCCACACCCACCGTGGCTCAGTGGAAAGTGCCCGGGCTTGGGAGTTGGAGGTCATGGGTTCTAATCCCGGCTCTGCCACTTGTCAACTGTGTGACTTAACTTCTCTGTGCCTCAGTTACCACATCTGTAAAATGGGGATTAAGACTGTGAGCCCCATGTAGGACAACCTGATTACCTTGTATCCCCCCAGCGTTTAGAACAGTGCTTGGTACATAGTAAGCCCTTAACAAATGCCATCATCATTCCTCTCTACCCCTCCTGGGCCTCCCTGCCTCCCTCCCCCTTCAATAGTATTTATTGAGCGCTTACTATGGGCAGAGCACTGTACTAAGCGCTTGGAATGAACAAGTCGGCAACAGATAGAGACGGTCCCTGCCGTTTGACGGGTTTACGGTCTAATCGGGGGAGACGGACAGACGAGAACGATGGCGATAAATAGAGTCGAGGGGAAGAACATCTCGGTTAAAAACAATGGCAACTAAATAGAATCGACGCGATGTACATTTCATTAACAAAATAAATAGGGGAATGAAAATATATACAGTTGAGCAGATGAGTACAGTGCTGAGGGGATGGGAAGGGAGAGGGGGAGGAGCAGAGGGAGATGGGGGGGAAAGAGGGTTAAGCTGCGGAGAGGTGAAGGGGGGGTGGTAGAGGGAGTAGAGGGAGAAGGGGAGCTCAGTCTGGGAAGGCCTCTTGGAGGAGGTGAGTTTTAAGTAGGGTTTTGAAGAGGGGAAGAGAATCAGTTTGGCGGAGGTGAGGAGGGAGGGCGTTCCGGGACCGCGGGAGGACGCGGCCTGGGGGTCGACGGCAGGATAGGCGAGACCGAGGGACGGTGAGGAGGTGGGCGGCAGAGGAGCGGAGCGTGCGGGGTGGGCGGTAGAAAGAGAGAAGGGAGGAGAGGTAGGAAGGGGCAAGGTGACGTAGAACCTTGAAGCCTAGAGTGAGGAGTTTTTGTTTGGAGCGGAGGTTGATAGGCAACCACTGGAGTTGTTTAAGAAGGGGAGTGACATGCCCAGATCGTTTCTGCAGGAAGATGAGCCGGGCAGCGGAGTGAAGAATCGACTGGAGCGGGGCGAGAGAGGAGGAAGGGAGATCAGAGAGAAGGCTGACACAGTAGTCTAGCCGGGATATAACGAGAGCCCGTAGCAGTAAGGTAGCCGTTTGGGTGGAGAGGAAAGGGCGGATCTTGGCGATATTGTAAAGGTGAAACCGGCAGGTCTCGGTAACGGATAGGATGTGTGGGGTGAACGAGAGAGACGAGTCAAGGATGACACCGAGATCGCGGGCCCGAGAGACGGGAAGGATGGTCGTGCCATCCACGGTGATAGGGAAGTCTGGGAGAGGACCGGGTTTGGGAGGGAAGATGAGGAGCTCAGTCTTGCTCATGTTGAGTTTTAGGTGGCAGGCCGACATCCAGGTGGAGACATCCTGGAGGCAGGAGGAGATGCGAGCCTGAAGGGAGGGGGAGAGGACGGGGCGGAGATGAAGATCTGCGTGTCATCTGCGTAGAGATGGTAGTCAAAGCCGTGAGAGCGAATGAGTTCACCAAGGGAGTGAGTGTAAATGGAGAACGGAAGAGGGCCAAGAACTGACCCTTGAGGAACTCCAACAGTTAAAGGATGGGACGGGGAGGAGGCGCCAGCGAAGGAGACCGAGAATGACCGGCCAGAGAGATAAGAGGAGAACCAGGAGAGGACGGAGTCCGTGAAGCCAAGGTGAGCTAAGGTATGGAGGAGGAGGGGATGGTCGACAGTGTCAAAGGCAGAAGAGAGGTCAAGGAGGATTAGAATGGAGTAGGAGCCATTGGATCCTCTGCCCCACCCTGCCTTCCTTCCTCTTCACCCACCCTTCCTCCCCTGGCCCACGTCCTACCTCTGGCCTGGAAGGCCCTCACCCCTCACATCCACCAAACTAGCTCTCTTCCTCCCTTCAAAGCCCTTCTGAGAGCTCACCTCCTCCAGGAGGCCTTCCCAGAGTGAGCCCCCTTTTCCTCTGCCCCTCCTCCCCATCACCCCACTCCCTCCCTCTGCTCTACTCTCCTCCCCGCCCCATAGCACTTGTGTATATTTGTATGTCTTTATTATTCTATTAATTGTATTAATAATGTATATACATCTATAATTCTATTTATCTATTTTGACGCTATTGATACCTGTCTACTTGTTTTGTTGTCTGTCTCCCCCTTCGAGACTGTGAGCTCATTGTTGGGTAGGGACTGTATCTGTTGCCGAATTGTACTTTCCAAGCGCTCAGTACAGTGCTCTGCACACAGTAAACACTCCATTCATTCAGTTGTATTTATTGAGCGCTTACTGTGTGCAGAGCACTGTAAATACGATTGAATGAATACTCCTCACCCACCTTTCCTCTGTACTCTCTACTTACGAGAAGCAGCGTGGCTCAGTGGAAAGAGCATGGGCTTTGGAGTCAGAGGTCAGGGGTTTGAATCCCAGCTCAGCCACTTGTCAGCTGTGTGACTTTGGGCAAGTCACTTAACTTCTCGGTGCCTCAGTTACCTCATCTGTAAAATGGGGATTAAGACTGTGAGCCCCACATGGGGCAACCTGATTCCCCTTTGTCTACCCCAGCGCTTAGAAGAGTGCTCGACACATAGTATGCGCTTAACAAATACCAACATTATTATTATTATTATGTGGATTCTAATTCCTACTCTGCCACTGGTCTGCTGTGTGACCTTGGGCAAGTCACTTAACTTCTCTGTGCCTGTTACCTGATCTGTAAAATGGGGATGAAGACTGTGACCCTCATGTGGGACAACCTGATTACCTCTATTATAATAATAATAACAGTATTTGTTAAGCGCTTACTATGTGCCAAGCACTGTTATAATAATAATAAGAAGAAGAAGAATGTTGGTATTTGTTAAGCACTTACTATGTGCCGAGCACTGTTCTAAGCGCTGAGGGGGGAATACAAGGTAAACAGATTGTCCCACGTGGGGCTCACCGTCTTAATCCCTATTTTACAAGGCCCAGAGGAGTTAAGTGACTTACCCAAAGTCACACAGCTGACAAGTGTCAAAGTCTGGATTAGAACCCGTGACCTCTGACTCCCAAGCCCGTGTTCTTTCTACTGAGCCACGCTGCTTCTCTCGCTGCCTCTTGCATCTACCCCAGCCCTTAGAACAGTTTAATAAAGCTGTTTAATAAACAGTTTAATAAACGCTTTAACAGCGTTTAATAAAGACCATCAACGATATTATTATTACTCCTCCACACTCACCTTCTCTCTACTCCTCGGCCTGACCGCCTACCTACCTCCCTCCACCCTTCTCTCTGCTCCTCCCTCTACCCTTTCCCTGCCCCTTCCTCTACCCACCTCCCTCTATCCCCTCCCTCTCTGCTCCTCCCTTTCTTCCCCTCCATTGACCATGCTCCCACACAAGTCCCCACCACCAACCAGCACCCGAAAGTCAGCCAGAGCCTGCAGAGAAAGATCCCCATTAGCAGCCGAATCATTTGAACAAGGACAATGACACGTTCAGCATATAAAATACAATTTACGGCTAAATCACTCTGCATCCAATTCATTAGCATAGGTTTTCCAAGATAACAAATTCCATAGCTCAGGGAAATATGAAAGCATAGCCAGGCTTCTCCTGGAATGTATAAATCTACGGCTGTGTACCTCACAATAGTGATAAGGATTGCTGCTGGCAAAGTGATACCAGATCAGTACCTTTTTAACAAGTTTTGTATAATAAGTAACTTTTCATCATATAGTTTACAAAAATGAGAATAAACTTTAGGAATTTTTATTTGGCCCACAGAGCACTCCCATGTAGATTTTCACCCAGACTTTGGTGATTTCAAGAAAACATAAAAAGGAAAGAGGAGATTTTTCCTTTTTGGCAACCATAATTTATATTGCAGTCTATTTGAGTTATTTCTGCCTGAAGAGATAGTTTTGCAATGACGATTGCCGAAAGGCAGACAGAAGTTGTTAGAAGTATGGTGTTTAAATCGGATCAAAGATGATGTGTGAAACAGGCCTTAAAAATGTGACAAAGGGCATGAATTAACAGAGAGAAAACCTCAGAATTAGAGTCAAAGAAAAGCGTTAAATCCCATAAAGATGCATTGTTTTTTTGCTTTCTAGTTTAGAAATAAAATTTTCAAGTTTTTCAAAATAGAACTGCACAGTGATCACTTCAAATAAAACACTGTGGTTTTGAAACTCACTGCCCAGAGAGTTTCTTCTGTCTGTCCCTCTGACAGCCACAACCCCTAGCAACCCCTAGTATTCTCCGTCTCAGAGATAAACCACTCATCTCTGAAAGTAGGTAAACCTCTCAGCAGGAAAGGAGTCGATTTACTTTGTTTTGTACTAGGCAATTGAACAGGGATACACATGAAACTTGATCCCATAGACAATGTAGGGTGAACTTAGGTGAGGCAGGACCCAAACTGTTTGGGGTGTTTTTTTATGGTGTTTTGTTAAGTGTTAAGACACTGTACTATGTACTGGAATAGGTAAAAAATAATCAAGTTGAGCACATACCACTCCCACATGAGGCTGACAGTCTTAATCCCAATTTTATAGTTGAAATACCTGAGGCACATAAAAACCATAATTATAAGAATAATAGTATTTGTTAGGTAATATGTGCCAGGCACTGTTCTAGGAACTAGGGGAGATGCAAGTGTATCAGGTTGGACACAGTCCATATCCCACACAGAGCTCACGGTCTTCATCCCTACTTTACAGATGAGGTAAATGAGGTACAGAGAAGTTAAACGACTAGCTCAAGGTCAAACAGCAGACAACTGGCAGAGCTGGGTTTAGAAATGAGGGCCTACTGATTCCCAGGCCCCCACCCTTTCCACCAGACCATAACATGTTATCCACAACTCCTCAAACTGTTATCCACAGGGAATCAGGGGAAGTGCAAGACTAACAGAGATGGAGCCATGAGATAACTTCTTTACCCTTGACCTAAAGCAGAGAGCAAAAACAACATAGGTGAAATCGCAGAGCTCAGAGGAGTGGCTAAATTGGGTTTCAAGCAGGTTGTGTTACTTACATTTTAGACCCAGGATTAATGTAGTTTAATACCACTGATTGATTTTTATATTTATCACTCCAATTTATGGCAAATTAATGGATGACCCCAGATTGTACCACCACCACAATCTGTAGAAGAATCCAATGTATACCAGATATATAGGGGAAAGTAAGATAGTGATTACATAAAGGCAATGATCTACGCCTATAGAGCCCTCCTTGGTTTGGGTTTAGGTTGTCTAAGGGATGGCCTTCTCTCCTGCCCTACCCTCAAGTACCTGTGATTAGTCAGTACTTCATGGTTACCAAATTCCACTCCAGGGAAGAGAGAAGAATGGACAAATCACTAAATGGAAACCCTTCTCTGACATTGATCAAAAAGGGGTTGCAGCAAGCTGTATTTGTCTGCTCTGAAGATAAGCTGGGCTTGAAAATGAGATTGAACATCTGTTAGGGTCATTTTCAAGCACCTATTACTGCACTCTAAGACCAGGTGTCAAAAGTGAAATGGCTACAAATTAAATAATTAATAAAAGCTGCTTATTTCCTACTACTCTTCTGATTTAATGGCTAATTTCCCAGGCATCAACTCCTAAACAATCCTTCACCTAATGCCTGCAATGTTGAATAATTATAATGAATGTGACCCAAATGCTACATAAATACTTCCCTAAAGGGATAGCTGGACAATTGTAAGATCATTGTCACTCTGACACAAATAACAAGTGATGTCATGGAAGATGAATATTTCTTGGAAAACTGCATCAGAGATATGTTGAAATTTCTCTTTCCCACCCCCATCCCATATCTCTATCCAGACCCAACTTCCTTCAGAAAACTGTTGTGAAAAAATGATAATAATATCGTTGCAAATACCTAGAGGAACTTTATTCCAAGGAACTCAAAGCACTTTCCAGCATCCTCTTGAGGCTGGCAAAAGAATGAGGTGGCTTTTTTTCTTATCTGCACATGAGGGAAACTACAGAACAGAGAGGTTGTGATTTTCCTAAGACCACACAGCGAATCCATGACAGACTTGGAGTGGAAGTTCAAATCTTCTTACTCCTTAGCTTCCCTGAACTGAACAGGTGGGGCAGTGAATCTTTGAAAGAGGGAGCATTCTGTAAGGACAAGGGAAGTCTGGAAGAGCTAACCCTTGATAAGGAATGGAGAATGAGACAGGCTCACAGGTTTATTCCTCTGAGTAATTACTCCAAACATACAATTCCAGAAGTTCCTGTGCTCTGGGAAAAATCACTAGCAAATTTATTTCCCACATCCCCCACCACTGCATGGGAACGAAACAGATTTGGCTGTACCAGAAAAAAATGTGGCCTAGTGGGAGTCAGGCGATTTAGGTCCTAAATCCCTGTTTTGCCATTTGTCTTCTGTGGGACCTTGGGCAAATCATTAAACTTTCCTGTACTTCAGCTTCCTCATCTGCAAAATGGGGATTAAATATCTGGTCTCTCTCCCCCTTAGAGTGTGAGTCCCATGTCAGACAAGGTCTATGCCTGATCTATTTGAATCTACCTCAGCACTTAGCACAATGTTTGGCACATAGTAAACACGTAACAAATACCATGGTAATAATTTTTTACTTTTTTTACTAGTGGCCTCCAGCTAATAAAATGAGCTCAAACACTCCTGGTGCCATCTTCTCAATTTCGGTAACGTCTCCTCCCTTCAGGCCAAAACTCTGACACTGAATAGTTGCCTGCCAATTTCTCCAACTGCAGCGCAACAATGTTAAGTGGATTTGAAAGAGCTGAATAAGCTATGCAGGTCTTTCACGGATTCATTGGGGTTTTAAGATATGCATCTTCGGAAATCCTGCTACAAAGAATTTCATTTTACCTCATTATCCAAAAGGTACCAAGCTGCAGTGAAATTGTCCCTGGAGAGGGTTCACTTCATTTCTGTGTGTGCTACCCCTTGGGATTCAAACCTTGGCAAAACAGTTGCAGTGGCAGAGTTGAGGTGCTAGGAAGTTGATTCGTTCATTTATTTTAAAATTGAAGCATTCCGGGCTTTTTTCAGTAGTATTTGTTGAGTGATTACTATGTTCCAGGCACTGTACTAAGCACTGGGGTAGATACAATCTAATCAGGTTGGACATAGGAAGCATCATGGCATAGTGGATAGAGAATGGGCCTGGAAGTCAGAAGATCATGGGTTCTAATTCCGGTTTTGCACTTGTCTGCTCTGTGGCCTTGGGCAAGTCACTTCACTTCTCTGTGCTTCAGTTCTCTCATCTGTAAAATGGGGATTAGGACTGATGGCCCCATGTGGAACAGGGACTGTGTCCTACCTGATTTGCTTGTATCCACCCCAGAGCTCAGTACAGTGCCCAGCATGTAGTAAGCTCTTAAATAATACCATAATTATTATCATTATTATGTCCCACATGGGATGCCCAGTCTTAATTCCTCAATTTACAGATGAGGAACTTCAAAACCCTACTTAAAACTCACTTCTTCCAGGAGGCCTTCCCAGACTGAGCTCCCCTTCTCCCTCTACTCCCTCTACCACCCCCCCTTTACCTCTCCACAGCTTAACCCTCTTTTCCCCCTATTTCCCTCTGCTCCTCCCCCTCTCCCTTCCCATCCCCTCAGCACTGTACACGTCTGCTCAACTGTATATATTTTCATTACCCTATTTATTTTGCTAATGAAATGTACGTCGCCTTGATTCTATTTAGTTGCCATTGTTTTTACGAGATGTTCTTCCCCTTGACTCTATTTATTGCCATTGTTCTTGTCTGTCCGTCTCCCCCGATTAGACTGTAAGCCCGTCAAACGGCAGGGATTGTCTCTTATCTGTTGCCGACTTGTTCATTCCAAGCGCTTAGTACAGTGCTCTGCACATAGTAAGCGCTCAATAAATACTATTGAATGAATTGAATGAATGAAGCTCAGAGAAATTAAGTGACTTGCCCAAGGTGACAAAGCAGTCAATGGCAAAGCTAGGATTAGAACCCAGGTCCTCCGACTCCCAGGTCCGTACTCTCTTCACGAGAGACCACGCTGCTTTTCCAGTTCAATTTCTTTAATCGATTAAGAAATGTTAATCCTACTTGGGCGTTTTAAATGTTCTTAAAAGTGTGAAACAGTTGAAACATTTTTCTATCTCCCTTGTTAGATTAAGTGCCTTGAAATCAAGCACCAAATCTTTCACCTCTAGTATACTCTCCCAAGCTCAGAGCTGAGGGCTCTGACCCCAGTATGTGTTCAAAAAATAATATGTGTTCAAAAAATATGTGTTCAAAAAAAAAATAATATTCCAGCGCTTAGAACAGTGCTCTGCACATAGTAAGCACTTAACAAATACCAATATTGGCTGATTGAATAATTGATTGATTGATTGACTGATTTAAGTACATAATCTTCAAGTTCCTGCTGCACTTTCATTACAAAGTAAGCACTTGCATAGGGCTACAGAGAGGAAAAACAGAGCATGATCTAGTGGTGGGCCTGGCAGTCAGAAGACCTGGGTTCTAATCCTAGCTTTGTCATTGACTGCTGTGTGACCTTGGGCAAGTCACTTAACTTCTCTGTGCTTCAGCTTCCCCATCTGTAAAATGGGGAATTAAGACTGTGTCTCATGTGGGACATAATGTTAATAATAATTATTATGATATTTGTTAAGCACTTATTATGTGCCAGACACTGTACTAAGCTCTGGGGTAGATACAAGCAAATCAGTTTGGACACAGTCTCTATCCCACATGGGGCTCACATTCTTAATCCCCATTGTACCGATGAGATAACTGAATCACAGAGAAGTAAAGTGACTTGCCCAAGGTTACATAGCAGAAAAGTGGCAGAATCAGAATTAGAACCCAGGTCCCTCTGACTCCCAGGCCCATGCTCTACCCACTAGGCCACGCTGATTCAGAGGATTCAGAACAACCCAGTGAACACGTTTAATGAGCATCATCATCATTACGTTATTTATTAAGGACCTACTAAGTCCTAAATGCTGGGGTTGACACGAGTTTTTGAGATTGGACATAGTTTCTGTCCCGCATGGGGCTCACAAGCTCATCCCCACTATGCAGCTGAGGAAACTGAGGCCCAGAGAAGATAAGCAACTTGTCCAAGATCATTCAATAGGTCAGTGATAGCTGAGCCTAGTTGCACACCTCTCCTGACTCCTAAGCACCATGCTCTTTTCACTGGACCATACTACCTCCCAAGAGGAGGTCACTCTTTCCTCCAACATCTCTCTGGAAGAATTCATGGGCTCTCTATCTAAATTACTCCCAGCGGTGTCACCCCCATTAAGCAACAATTAGTGCTCCAGATGCAAGAAGCATCAAATCAGCAGTAGGATACTTTTGTGTGTGTACGCGTGTGAATGTGTTCGCTTTTAAAATGGATTCCGAAAATATATGCTGGGCCGTTCGTACCATCTGCTACACGAGTCGATTGGGAAAAAGAGGGTGGAATGGACACCTGGGAATGGTAGCACTTAAGTGACAGTTAGGAGGAGGAAATCTAGCTCCAATGTAGGAAGACCTCAAGAGAGCCTTCATGGCAGAGAGGCTGGAGGAACAATGACAAGGAAGATGGACTCCTTTACAATTTCTAAATCTTCCCACCATTTCAGCTCCTCTGGGGCTTTCCCCTGCTTTGTAAACTGCCCGACAGTAAAAACAATGGGTTGGGAAAGAGGACAGATCCTTGAATGCCCTGCACTAGAAAGGTAAAGTCTGATTAAGGCATGAGGGGCTCTTTCACCGCTGACAATGCTGTTTGCCTTTCAGTAGGTGAGCTGCAATCGCTAAATAAAAAATTCACTGATCTGCACACATTTAGAGGAGGAAAAAAGCAAGAGAGCTCTGACAAGGACTGATGTCTTCTAATCAGGTTTCTATTACAAGTAGATCGCAGTCCCCCTACCGTCTACTATGGCTTGCATTAGCTGAGCAAAGGTTAAGACCCAATGTCAAGAAGCCGGGCAGAGAAAAAGCCAAGCTGAAAAGAGGTTTTAGGTGGGCGACTTCCTGCTGGAGTTCAAGTCAGGGCTTGTAAAACGGTCACACCACTTTGGTTAGTAACCTTACCATCCATACCTACAGAATCTATTTCTAAATCAGGTAACCATTTTTACACTGACCAAACCACAATGCAAAGCTATTTTGAGAGTTACCATGACAGTGGGCTTATCTGTGCACTTACAAGAGTTTAAGTTCAGGCCAACAGATCACACAATCACCTTTTCTTATTCCTAAAGTGTACATCCCCCCAGATTCTCTGCAGGACCTGGGTTCTAATCCTGCTCTGCCCGAGTACCTGCTGTATGAACTTGGGTAAGTCACTTTACTTCTCTGTGCCTCAGTTTCCTCATCTACAAAATGGGATTCAACACCTGTTCTCCCTCCTACTTAGACTGAGCCCCATGTGGGTCCTGATTATCTTGTATCTATCCCAGAGTTTAGTACAGTGTTTGGCACACAGTAAGTGCTTAACAAATACCCTTAATTGTCATAGTAGTAGCAGAAGTGATGGAAGCTGTAATAATAACAATTTAAATTTGTATAGAACTTTCATTTTTCCAAAGCTCTTTTACTTGACACACTTCATTTTATTTTCACAATATGTCTGAGAGGTAGGAAGAGATAGGTATTATAATCCCCATTTTAGGGATGAGTAAATGGGGATTCTGAAAGGTTATTAGTCAGTCAATCAGTGGTAGTTGAGAGCCTATTCAATCAACATTGTACTCCCAAACCCACTCTCTTCCTCATAGAATCCACTCAGGGCTGGGGAAGTGAGATGGCACAGACAGAGACACCCCTTTTTTGGGGGAGATTAGATTTCAACCTCCCCCCATCAATACCCAGGCCTGGGTAAGGCCATGCAGAAATTGTTACTTAGTAAATAATAATAATAATAATGGTATTTGTTAAGCAATTACTATGTGCCAGGCACTGTAGTAAGCACTGGAGCAGATACAAGACAGTCGGGTTGGACACAGTCCCTGTCCCACATAGTGTGCCCAGTCTTAATCTCCAATCTCCATGAGGGAACTGAGGCACAACAGACAAGTGGTGGAGCCAGAATTTGAACCCATGACCTTCTGACTCCCAGGCCCATGCTCTATCCACTAGGCCACCAGGGGTCCATGCTATACATGGAACATCGTTGAATTTAGGAAGCATTATTTATTCTGATGAGACCCTCTGGCCACTGGGCAAGACTCTTTACAAAATTAAATCAAAGAGACCCTGTCCTTGCCTTCTAGAAGCATAAGTTATACAATATTACAATTGCCCTCCAGAAAACATGCAGGTCATACTAAAATTAACCTATACCAAGAACACAGAAATTGAGGTCAAAAAAATCTGGACCCATAAACATAATTTAATAAAAACAAAACAAAAAAAAAAGCTTCCAACCCAAAAACTTCATTTCTTTGGCAAGAAAAATGGTCAAATTCAGTATGTTTTGGGTTCAGCAACTGCTTCTTAACCTTGTGTGCTAAGCAAATCTCAAACTTTTTTTTTTGCCAGCCACAGTTGGCTTCTATTTGAAAACCTTTGCTTTAAGGAGTATGTTCTGCACCTGTTTCTGATTCATTTACACTTAACTCATCCCAGAATAGTTTTGTATAGACAGATGACTAAAGTGGCTTATAAAAGACTCCAGAGCCTTTTAACTTTTTCATTCTTCTCATTCTGCCAAGAGCAAATGGAACTTAGTCAACTAAAAGCTTCTAACAAACTCCACTATGTGTGAGGGAGTTTTCAACTCACCCAAAAAGCTTTCTCTTTTCCTAAGTGACACTTAGGATACTATCACTTGGAGGGCCATTTAGGAATGTAATAAACTAAAACTGCTTAAATACTTGTGCTTGCAGTTTAATAATAATAATAATAATAATGTTGGTATTTGTTAAGCACTTACTATGTGCCAAGCACTGTTCTAAGTGCTGGGGTAGACACAGGGGAATCAGGTTGTCCCACATGGGGCTCACAGTCTTAATCCTCATTTTACAGATGAGGGAACTGGGGCACCGAGAAGTTAAGTGACTTGCCCAAAGTCACACAGCTGACAAGTGGCCGAGCCGGGGTTTGAACCCATGACCTCAGACTCCAAAGCCCAGGCTCTTTCCACTGAGCCATGCTGCTTCTCTAATTTAAAATGGGAAGATTCTAATCATGATTTTTGCAATGTCCCTATAAATTAAGACTTTGCTAGTCAAAAAAAATGACTGTCAATAATGAAGCATTCAAGAAAATAAAGAGCATCAAATACGATTTCATTGCTCTACAATATTTTGGTAATATGACATAGGTAGGTACTTGCCCCATTTTATAGAAGAATCTAAGGCATGAAGTGATAGAAGGGCATGACAAAAGTAACCCTGTAAGTGGCAGAGTCTGGATTAGACCTCAGATTTCCTACTTGACTCCAATGTACGCAATGCTGCCTACCTTCCAGAATCTGATCTTCCTAGGGAGGGAAGGACAAGAGAAGGGAGGAGAGAAGGAAAAAGATGGTAAGAAATCAATCAGTCTTATTTACTGAGCCCTTAGTGTTTGCAGAGAACTGTACTAAGCACTTGGGAGAGTACAATTAGAATTGATAGACACATTTCCCTGCCCACAACAAGCTTACAGTCTAGACCAAGGGGCTGAAGATGGAAGAAAGACTATAATAATGTTGGTATTTGTTAAGCGCTTACTATGTGCAGAGCACTGTTCTAAGCGCTGGGGTAGATACAGGGCAATCAGGTTGTCCCATGTGAGGCTCACAGTTAATCCCAATTTACAGATGAGGTAACTGAGGCACAGAGAAGTTAAGTGACTTGCCCACAGTCACACAGCTGACAAGTGGCAGAGCCGGGAGTCGAACCCATGACCTCTGACTCCGAAGCCCATGCTCTTTCCACTGAGCCACGCTGCTTCTCTATACCATAGTTCCCTACTCTCAGAAGCTTTAAGCTCACAGAAGTAATTAAACAAAAATTGACAACATCCAAACATCACCTTGTGGATCAATTTCCTGTAAAAAAATATTATTTGTTGTAGTTGTGCAGTTGTGCTGTGAAAATAAAAGTATATCAGCTGCCATCTCAGAGGGAATTCCTGCTAGTTCATTTGGTGAGGTTGTGGTTTCACCACTGGTCGCTGGGCCACCAGGAAGAGGCAGGTACCCTTTCATGGTTCCTGGGCAATGGTCCCCATCCTTGGCAAGGAAATAAATCCCAAATTGTTAATCTCTGAGTGTCAAGGCTGGAAGCCGAGTAGACAGTGAGAAAGTTTGGATAAGGTTCTTCACCGGTCTGTCTGTGGTGGATTAGTCCATTATCCATTCTTCCCCATCAGATGAGGTAGGGGTATAGGTGGTATCTTAGAGAGAATCACTTGTGTTCCCAATTTTAGAATCCCCTTGAGATTCCATTTCCTCCCTAGACAGACTTGTCCAGTGGGTGGAGGAGTCTGTATGTGTTTGAGTTTAAAACGTTATTGGAGTAGCAACTCCTGATACCCTTTAGAACCTCTTCTAGAAATGAGTGTGGGTGGTGGGGCATCTGAAAATATCTGGGTGTGGATTTAGGATAGGGGAGGTTTATGAAGGAGACTTCCTTGTGTTTCCAATAGGAGGGCCACTGGTCTCTGGGTTTTTATTACTTCTTAGATTGTGAGGCCTGGGGGAATGGGGATTGATCTGAACTAATTGTCTATATCTGCCCTACAGTATCTTGGAGAATAGGTAGTGTTTAATGATTAATTTTGCCTGTGTATGTGGCTTAGAGGGGCTCAAAGGTTATTCCCATTGGTCCCCCAATAGGGAAGTCACACCAAATTTGGAGAGATCATACTTGGAGGAGATTTCTGATCTATGGACCCAAGTCCCTGGGGTAGCCATCTGGGGGCCAGATAATAATAGTAGTAGTAGTAATTGTTAAACTCTTACTATATGCCAAGCACTATAATAAGCACTCAAGTAGATATAAGGTAATTAGGTTGGACACCATCCCTGTCCCACATGAGACACACAGTCTAAGTAGGAGGGAGAAAAGGTAACTGAATCCCCATTTTACAGAAGAGGAAACTGAGGCACAGAGGAAGTGACGTGATTTGCCCAAAGCCACAAAGCAGGCAAATGTTGGAAACCCAGATTCAACTAAATCTGGGAATCATGCCAATTAAATTGCTTTTCAATAGTCAAGCACTCAGTAAGCGCTCAATAAATATGATTGCTTGATTGTATGCACAGGAGGTTTCCATCTGGGAGAATCGGCTACAGCTAGAGGGTGAGCCAAGTTAATTGGGTATTCTGTAGCCACTGCTGCCATCCCACACAGGGTGGGGAAATCACCAGAATGATTCCCACAGACTACCTCACCCTGTAGGCCCAAGATCCAACACATAGGTGAGCAGGGGTGAGACAAGGTGGTGAGAAGTTAATAATAATAATAACAGTACTTGTAAAACACTTTCTATGTGCCAAAAACTGTTCTAAACACTAGGGTAGGTACAAGCTAATCAGTTTGGACACAGTCCCTGTCCCACATGGGCTCACAATCTCAATCTTAATCTCCATTTCACAGATGGAGTAACTGAGGCCCAGAGAAGTGAAGTGACTTGCCCAAGGTCACACAGCAGTTGGAGGACCTAGCGGCCAATGAAGTGGGAAGAACTACCTTCTAATATGCCTTTTCCTCCTTGCACCTACCATCATCATTTTGAATGTCTCTGGAGTTTATTATCATTGCAAGGTGAACTTCAAACCTTCGCTGTAACTTCCTTAACAGTGAAGTATTTGTAATTTCTCTTGAACTTGTATTAAAACCACCTAACAGTTTTAGAGGTAAGTAAAAATGATTTCAACACACTGCATAGTTCTTTATTATTTGCATTAATCATCTTTAGTGCAGGCTTGGAATGCTTCCTTTAGACCATCACAAACCTTCTTGAATTTCATCCAGTGATAACCAAAGCTGCAGACTCCCTATCCACAAGAGTCTCTGATCTTACCAACTGTGGTTTTATCTACCAGAAGAGTTTTCATGAACCAAACCCCACAACTCAAGAAGAAAAAGCTTGGGGCCCACAGTCAGATGCATAGCAGAGGGTGAAAGGGAAAATGTATGTGAACATGGGTCTGAGAGAGAGAAAGGATAATAATAATGATGATGTTGGTATTTGTTAAGTGCTTACTATGTGCAGAGCACTGTTCTAAGCACTGGGGTAGACACAAGGGAATCAGGTTGTACCATGTGGGGCTCACAGTCTTAATCCCCATTTTACAGATGAGATAACTGAGGCACAGAGAAGTTAAGTGACTTGCCCACAGTCACACAGCTGACAAGTGGCAGTCAGGATTCAAACCCATGACCTCTGACTCCAAAGCCCATGCTCTTTCCACTGAGCCACGCTGCTTCTCAAAAGTCATGCTAAACCAAGGGATACAAAAGGGAATGGAGATGTGTGTGATAGTGTGTGCAAAAGGGGTGAGAGCGAGAGTCAGAGAGTGTATGTGCCTATTTCTCTTTCTACCTATCTTCTTTCTCCTTCCTCTCTCTCTCTCTCTCTCTCTCTCTCTCTCGCTCTGTCTTTCTCTCTCCTCCATGTCTCTGTAGGTTGCCCAAGGGAACACAAATGAGTCTAGGAGCCAGAAAAAGACATTTGAATGTAAGCCCGTCAAACGGCAGGGACTGTCTCTATCTGTTGCCGACTTGTTCATCCCAAGCGCTAGTACAGTGCTCTGCACATATTAAGCGCTCAATAAATACTATTGAATGAATGAATGAATGAATAAATCACTCAATGATATTTATGCTCACTTACTGTGAGCAGAGCACTGAACTAATTGCTTAGGAAAGTGAAATACAACAAAGTTGGTAGACATTTCCTGCAGACATGAAAGTTCAGTTTCAAATAATGCCATGTAGCAGAGGACAGTTAGGAGGTTACTTCAGTGGACAGATCAGCCTGGGGAGGAGAAATTGAGAGAGGCGTTGAGCTTCTAGAGGAAAGACTTCATGACGATTAGGATGCCAGGAAGCATACTCGGAAGCACAAATAGACCTAATGAAGGGCAAACCTATTAGCACAACAAGAATTTATCCTTGTCTGTAAACAATGCAAGTTGGAGTGTCAAGTGTTCAGATTTTTTTGCCATATATCATTCAATGATATTTATTGAGCACTTACTCTTTAGAGTGCACTGTACTAAGCCCTTGGGAAAGTACGATTTAATTGAGTTGGTAGACACCATCCCTACCCACAAGGAGCTTACAGTCTACACAAAGTGAACTTATAGACCTGGTTCACCAACAATTTCACTTCATCTCCTGCTTATTTCAGCGATGCTCCTCATGCTTTTTCCTGACCCCTTCTGGCATCTTGGACCCCAGGAAATTGCTCTAACCTCTAGTGGAGCCATTCTGTTCTGAGAGCAAGTTTTTGTAAGGATGCTTCCTAATAATAAGTGTGGTATTTGTGAAGTACTTACTACGGATCAAGCACTGTACTTAGCACTGAGGTAGATAAAAGGTAATCAGACCAGAAACAGTCCCTGTCCCACATGGGGCTCACTATGGGACAGAGTGCTGACTGTCACAGTAAGTTTAATTTGAGGGACTCTCATGCAATTACTCTCTGGTCCTTGGGAGCCATTCAGGGAAGAAAAGATACTTCCATTCCAACCTAATTTTATAACGTATTTGTAGTTATTTTGACCTACAAGAGAGTGAGACCTGAACAGTGAGGAAGCTGGAAATGGTCCAGTAGTCTCATCTGGTGTCCTGCTTTTTATTTAATTGCACTGCTATGGGGACAGGTCAGCAAAGATGAGTGAGAGCACGTGTACTTTCTCTGTTTTCCTTGACACCGCAGTAAGACTTCTGAAGCTCTGACTAAAATCATTGCCCAGAGTTGTCAGGTCTTTGTACTGCTGGTTCTGTTCAGAGATATGGATTTGAGCTGAAAATAATTCCTTTGAATACATTTTCTACTCAATCTCATTAGGAGGTGCTATCTTATTTAGCAAAATGGTGTGATTAAAAGGTTGAAATGAAGGCTGAGCAAACCCACTTTGTTTACTATTTGAAACAATTATTTCTTCAGCTATCAGTCGCTATCTCCATGAATTAATTATCTCTCCCTCTCTGTCACTGACAGTTCTGAATTATGCAAATGTTGGTTTTTTATCCAGTAAAAAGTAAGATAGAGATAGACTAGACTGTTAAATGAAGACATTATAAATGGTGGCATATCATGTTTGATTTATAGTAAAATAACAGTCTCAGTTTATGAACTGAACTGCAGACATTTTAACCTTGAACTGATACTGCAAAACACATTAGAATCAAGTTGTATTTATGTGAACCTGGCATTTATTGTTATTAATAATAATAATAATAATGGTATTTTTAAGTGCTTACTATGTTCCAGGCACTCTACTAAACACTGGGGTGGATGCAAGCAAATCATATTGGACACAGTCCCTCGTCCCATGTGGGGCTCACTGTCTCAATCCCCACTGTACAGATGAGATAACTGAGGAACAGAGTAGTTAAGTGACTTGCCCAAGGTCACACAGCAGACAAGTGATGGAGCCAGTATTATTTCTAAAAGAATCATGTACCTTTTAAATTCCCAAGATGATTTTTTGCTACCTTAGCACTGGAGTATTCCCAAGAGTTGACATCATAGCTACTGCCAATGTCGCTGCTTAGAAGGATATCTCCATGGATCAGATATAAACTCAAATTTAGGATCAAAAATGGAAATGAAGTTCAATGCTTTTGATTATTTCTAGTCTGCCATATCACTTTCACATATCACATATCATATATCCCATATCACTTTTTTGTTTCTCATTAGAACTAACAGCTAAGGTTGACCTTACCTACATAGACATGTACACCTTGCTCTTTCAATCTGTGTGCAGAGCACAGTGCTAAGTGCTTGGACAAATACAATGCAACAGAGTTGGTAGATGCCATCCCTGCCCACAAGAAGCTTACAGTCTGCAGGGGGAGAGAGACATTAAAATAGATTTAGGGATAGGGGAAATGCCTGCATTTCAATCCCTTTTAAATGCCTGGATATATCAAACTCACCGGGAGATGACAATTAATGTATATTTGTAGCATGTTCCACAAGTGGGTTTTTTATGTGTGTTAAGTCAACTTAAACCAAAGCTATCAGCATTGCATACCTATTTGCCCCCCAAATCAGTGAAGACCAAATGACTCTAAGTAGATCACAATTAAACTAAACAAAAATCTGCTTTTGTCTCATTACCACAATAGGGCCACTTTAGAATGCAAAAAAAAATGATCAATACTATAACTGCCCCCAAAGCCATTCTGATTGGAAAATCTAATTATGGACAAACTCACCATTTGATTGTATTCCCCGGGATTTGATAGCATGTTTTAAGATGGCTCAATGACAGGACAAAAATCACAGCTCTATGGTTTCTTGCTTTCCTGAATTATGTCAAATATGAAACCTAGCTCCAAGGAGGATGGAGAGTCCCCCATTTCCCTTGACCAGTGTCTCTCCACAGAACATGGTACATAAAGTTTGTCGTGTTCGCCAGTAAGGGAATGAAGTGCATCGATTGCTCGTGATTATTAGCTAGAGTGGGATAAGCCTTCTCCTTATTATGCAGATTAGTGGAGCTCTCAGTTCCAACATATTGTACAGATGCAGGAGAGCAGCTGCTCTTACAGATGGTATGCACACAGCCCCATTAGTATGTATCCATTGTCTGCTCTTGGCTTGTTTAGAGGATGGGGGTGGGTGGTGGGGGGTTGTGGAAGGAGGAATTGTTATACAGTGAAATGGAAAGGAGCACACATACTCTTAAAAATCCATGCCCAAGAGACTATTTACACAGCAGGGCAGACAGCAATCAAATTAGAAATCTACCCTAAATAAGGACTTTCGTATGTCACAATTAAGCTTGTGTATTTTTTAAACAGATTAACCATTAAAATAGAGTAGTATAATTCAAATTTTGCAACCCAGTACTATTAAATATTCAGATTAAAAAGAAATCCTAGGAGGTTCATTCAGAATTTTGTAGTACATTCAGCTCTGCTGGGACCTTCTGCTTTGTTTTTTTTTCCCCTTTAAAAAGGCAAATTTATTTTACATAACATCAAAATGCAATATACAGTAAGGAAGTCTGCTTCATTTATTAAAATGTTCACTTTCCATATATTGCCTCTTTTTACATTTATTGCTACCTTAATGAGAGCCAAAACAGTTAAATTTAAGGTAGTCCGGGCTCAGAATAATTTGTGTCCTTTTTTTAAAGGAGAGTTATCAAATATATTAAACAATCTCCTGTGCCATTAAGGAAATTATACAAAATGGCGCAGATGGATGAGCTTCCTACAAACTTGGAAATTAAAGCTGGTGAAGGACAGGACTAAGCTTTAAATCCTTTGCAGGAGGCAAGCTAATGAGGTTGGCATTTTCTAAGGAAGAAATTGGAACCAGTGGGATAAATTGTCCGTTGAAATATTACAAAGGTTTTTTTATGGTAGTTGTTGAGCACTTAACATGTGCCAGGCACTGCATTAAGCACTGCTGTAGATACAAGTTAATCAGGTGGGATGCCGTTCACCTCCCACATGGGGTTCACGGTCCTAATTCCCATTTTAGAAATGGGTAACTGAGGCACAGAGAAGTTAAAGGACTTGCCCAAGGTCACACAGCAGGCAAATACCCAAAGCTAAATCTCCAGCCCTGATCTTTCTCCCTCTCTGCAGTCTCTCATTTCCTCTTGCCTTCAAAACATCGTTACTTGGATGTCCTCTGGTCACCTCAAGCTCAACATGTCCAAAACTGAACTGCTTATCTTCCCACCCAAACCCTATCCTCCCTCTCACTTTCCCATCACTGTAGATGGCACCACCACCCTTCCTGTATCACAGGCCCCTAACCTTGGTGTTATCCTTGACTGCTCTCTGTCATTTAACCCACATATTCAATCCATCACCAAATCCCGTCAGTTCCAGCTCTTCAACATCCCTAAAATCCACCCTTTCTTCTCCATCCAAACTGCTACTATATTAATACATTCACTCATCCTATCCTGACTGGATTACTCCATCAGCCTCCTTGCTGACCTCCCAGCCTCCTGTCTCTCCCCATGCCAGTCCATACTTCACTCTGCTACCTGAAACATTTTTCTATTCATTCAATTGTATTTACTGAGTGCTTACTGAGTTCAGAGCACTGTACTAAGACCTTGGAAAGTAGAATTCAGCAACAAATAGAGAGAATCCCTGCCCACAACAGGCTCACAGTCTAGAAGAAACATTTTTTTCTACAAAAACATCCAAGACACATACCCCGCTCCTCAAAAAACTCCAGTGGTTGCCCATCCACCTCTGTATCAAACAAAAACTCTTCACCATTGGCTTTAAAGCACTCCACCAACTATCCCCCCTCCTACCTCACCTCGCTTCTCTCCTTCTACAACCCAGCCCGCACAATTCTCTCCTCTAGTGCTAACCTTCTCACTGTGCCTCGATCTTTCCTGTCTTGCCACCGACCACTAGCCTACGTCCTGCCTCTGGCCTGGAATGCTCTCTCTCCTCAAATCCGACAAGCAATTACTCTCTCCCCATTCAAAGCCCCATTGAAGGCCATCTCCTCCTCCATGAGGCCTTCTCAGATTAGGCCCCCCCTTTCCTCTTCTCCCACTTCCTTCTGCATCACCCTGACTTGTTCCCTTTGTTCTTCCCTGCTCCCAGCCCCATAGCACTTAGGTACATATCTGTAATTTATATTTGTATTGAAGTCTGCCTCCCTCCCTCTAGAATATAAACTCATGGGCAGGGAATGTATCTGTTTAATGTTGTACTGTACTTTCCCAAGTGCTTAGTACAGTGCTCAATAAATACGATTGATTGAATGAATGAAAGTGGCAGAGCTGGGTTAAGCACACTGCTTCCATTTGGCGTCTATCTGAGAAGATGGGGTTGCCAGGCTTGGAGAAATCCTAGTGGTTAGAAGATTGCAATGGGGGCTTGCCATGCTGCTTCAGTATGATTTAAACTCCCAAATCCTCTTGTTACCAAGATGGAAGGTGTCGAAATGTCAATCTGATTTGGAATGAAACCAAACCTCTCGATGATTCCAATAATGCATGAACAAATATTTTTTAAACCATTTAAACCAAGTGGAATACTATTCTTTCCTAGAGTCTTCTCTCAGGGAGAGCCCTATCGTATCCCCATTTTATGGATGATGGAACTGAAGAATGAAGAGATTTAAAGGACTCTCTCTTCAGAGACTTAAGAAGCAACATGGCCTAGTGAGTATAGCACAGGTCTGGGAATCAAAAAGACTTGGGTTCTAGTCCCAGCTCTGCCACTTGTCTGCTGTGTGACCTCGGGCAAGTCACTTAACTTCTCTGAGCCTCAGTTTCCTCATCTGTAAAATGGGGATAAAGACTATGACCCCATGTGGAACATGGACTTTGTCGAACCTGACCAGCTCGTATCTACCCCAGCACTTAGAACAGTGCCTGGTACATAGTAACCCCTTAGTAACTAATCCCCCCCCCAAAAAAACCCTCTCCCAGGGTCACTCAGCAGGCCAGAGACAGGACTGGGAATAGAACCCAGATCTCCTGACTTCCAGAAGGTATTTTTGGCCTTGATGGAGGAAAAGACTTAAAATGGGCCAGAACATTGATTATGACCTAGTGGAAAGAGCATGGGCCTGGGAGTCAGGACGACCTGAGTGTTAATCCTTCTAGACTGTAAATCCCCCCTATTATGTAAGATTCCTCTAGATTGTCAGCTCTTTGTGGACAGGGAATGTGCCTATCAACTCTGTTATATCATACTCTCCCAATACTTTTCCACTGGGAGAGGGGAAGTGCTCTGTGCACAATAAGTGCTCCATAAATATGATTGATTAACCATCCCAGTTCTACTACTTGTCTACTGTTTGACCTTGGACAAGCCACTTAACTTTTCTGTGCCCCAGTTACCTCACCTGTAAAGTGAGGATTAATACTGTGAGCCCAGTGTGGGACACGAAGTGTGTCCCATCTAATAATCTTGTATCTACCCCAGTGCTTAGTACAGTGCCTGGCACATGATAAGCATTTTTAAAATGCCATAAAAAATACTTAGGACAGTGCTCTGCACACAGGAAGTGCTCAATAAAGTGAAGTTGACTTGATGAGGGGTTTGAAGGTAAGGAGGGATGATTCATTAGCTTGTTGGGATGAATTATAGGCACAGTTACTCTAGTGACATGCAAGCAGTTTCCAGCAAGGCAGGGTGAAGGAAAGAGTCTGTGTGTTACGACTGGGAACTGAGTGGGGAAGAATCGGTCAAATGACGAAAGCACTGTACCCAAAACTGGCAATGCGGTGTGAATTTCAAGGGCTTCTTCTTCCTTGTTGGAGAGCAAGGGAATTCCCCCCTGTGCCCATCTTTTCACTTGTGCTGACAGCTCTATTGCAGGTATGGTGCTTCTCTGGTTGTCAGTCACCAGAGGGAAACCCCTGACCCCTATTTATCCCAAGGACATGACATTAAGGGAAAGCAGTACTGATGTGTCAGACTCCTATCCACACATATGACATGTGGGCTATCATCCACCAATACGCGTGAACTAGGGCCCTGTCTCCTGATGACAATTCTTAACAGAATTCCTAACAATGGAACCAAGATCTTTACATGGGAGTCCCAGACAAATTGAGGGGGGGGGTGTGTGTGTGTGTGTGTGTGTGTGTGTGTGTGTATGAAATATTTTTAATGAACTTTTCCAGAGTCACTTATTTGGCTAACAATATTTTAATGCCCTCTCCACCCCGATCAGAGCAGGTTAGCGATCTATAGTTGGACAGTGACTCACTTCCTAGATCATTGAAGTTATTTATTTATATAATTATGTGTAGAGCCAACAAAAAAAGATTATTCCCGAGAATTTGTCATGAGTTGAATGTCATGAGAAGTAGCATAGTCTAGTGGATACAGCATGGGACTGGGAATCAGAGGACCTGGGTTCTAATCCCATCTCCATCACTTGTCTGCTGTGCGACCTTGGGCTAGTCACTTCACTTTTCTGTGCCTTAGTTAACTCATATGTAAAATGGGGATTAATACTGTGAGCTCCATGAGGGACATGGACTGTGTTCAACCTGATTAGCTTGTATCTACTCCAGCACTTAATCCAGTACCTGGCACATAGTAAACATTTAACAAATACCACTAAAAATAATAAAAATAAATTGATCGATTTCATGTGTAAAAAATGCCTAAGGATCACTGGGGATGATTTTATTCCATTTGGAGCTGCATCAGTGTCATTTCTCAAACACAAATTTAGCCTTAAAGCAAATTAATGAAAGTAAATGTTTTTTTAATGTGGAACAAAAGGCCCATAGAGGAGTTCGGGAGAGAAACCCCTTTCATCTCCCGTACCTCTATTCTTGCTTTTTCTCACCCCACTCCTGGCTTTTTCGACTTCTCATCCAATCTCCTGATCCTTCAGTTTGAGTCCCTCAACTTCCCACCCACTTCCACTAACCTTCTATTCCTTCTCCTTCCTGGCTTTGACAATGAATGACCAAAGTTTTCTCCACTACTGCTTTAAGAGAGGAGGTTAGTTTGCTTTATGGCCCATGGCCACTGCTCCATATTGATCACTGACCAACTTTCAAACTTAAAGCAATGTCATCCTTGAAGCACAGTTTACAATACATTCACCTAATGCCAAGGTTCATTACACAGAAATAGTGAGAAAATGACACAAACTGCTTTCTTTTGGAGTGCTAAGTGCCTGTTCTTCCCCTCTCCCAATCCCATAGCAATTATGTACATATCCGTAACTTATTTATATTAATATGTCTCGCCCGCTCTAGACTGTAAACTCGTTGGTAGGGAATGTGTCTGTTTATTTTTGTATTGTACTCTCCCAAGCACTTACCACAGTGTTCTGCACACAGTAAGCTCTCGATAAATACAACTGAATGAATGAACGAATGCGTGGTTGTGTGACTATGGACTGCCTGTGGTCATTCAAAAAGAGAAGATGGACCAAAATGACCCTGTGAAGACACTAAACCTGGTCACTACTGGGTCTGTCTGTCTGTAAGCTCACTGTGGGCAGGGAACATATCTACCAACTCTGTTGTATTGTACTCTCCCAATCACTTAATTTAGTGCTTTGCACACAGTAAGCACTCATTAAATACCATTAATTGATTAAGCACTTAGCTAAATGTCAATTTTCTTCTGCCTATCTGTGAAGTATTTTAGCGTCTCTTTCACGCATTCATTCAGTCATATTTATTGAGTGCTTACTGTGTGCAGAGTACTGTACTAAGCACTTGGGAGAATACAATATAACAATAAAAAGACATATTCCCTGTCCACAACAAGGCTAGAGGGGGAGATGGGCATTAAAATAAACAAATAAATATTCATTTTTCTCACCCCCTCTAGCCTGTAAGGGCAGGTTCATGTCTAATGACTCTATTATACTCTCCAAGGCACTTAGTCCTGTGTTCTGCACACAGTAGGTGCTTAATAAATACCGTCAGTGAATTGATTGATTTTTATTAGGTCCCAAGCTCAAAGCCCTAGTTTCTCACAAGTGTCTGAAAAATACAAGTTTCACAGCAGACAGCCAGATTAGACTGGAATTGTTAGCAGTGGTTGCCTCGTTTGTTTCAGCTTTTACAGGATCCTAAAGAAGCAAACAACATAGATCAATAGGAGTAAAAAGTCATTTGGGGTTTTCAAAGACAAAGGAAAAAGGAGAACAGTTCTCCTCTGAAGTGCTTCTAAAAGCCTGATCATATGACCATGTTCCCTTCATAAACCATTGCCACGCCTAGGGCTGGATTTCCTTGCACTATGATACCCTACTCACTGAATCACTAATTCCCTTCTGTTTCTTGTTTTTTTTAAAACTTTATTGTCTTTTGATTGTTTCTTCCAGAAACTGTGAGTTGATGAGAAAGTAATAAGCTTCTTTTGGGCAGGGATCCTTCTAACCACTCTGTGCATTGTACTTTCCCAAGTGCTAAGTAAAGTGCTCTGCACACAGTAATAGCTCAATAAATACCACTGGTTGATTGATTCTTTAAACACAGAGCCACTGATTATGTAATTAAAGGAGCATTTATATGTTGCCTTTCTGGCTGCATTTTTGACTTCTGCACTCACAGAACTGTGTGGTGCAGTGAGAATCACATTTCCCGGAGCCTGCTTTCCAGCTTGTCCTAGCTTCAGGGCTAAGGGCGAAAGGTCCCCACTAAAATTGGGGTGAGGGCATGGAACAAAGAGTAGGTGAGGTGGTGGGCAAATGGAAGGAACTCTGCTGTTCTCCTCCATGGTTACCATTCGTATCATGCCAACTCCTACAACACCTATCTGTTGTCTTCTGTGCTCTGACCAATGATTAGGGTGGCCACTACATTCCTCCTCTTTCAGAAGCGAAAGTTTTTTCAATCATTCAAATTTACGTGCTTTGCATATAGTAAATGTTCGGTAAATACCACTGAATTGTGGCTTAGTGGATAGAGCACAGAACTGGGAGTCAGAAGAACCTGGGTTATAAACCCGGCTCTGCCAAACGTCTCCTGTTTGACCTTGAGTAAATCATTCCTGTCTTTGGGCCTCAGTTACCTCATTTGTAAAATGGGAATTAAGACCGTGAGCCTCATGTGTGTATACAACCTACTTAACTTGTATCTACTCCAGCACTTAGATCAGTGCTTAGAACATCATAAGCCCTTAACAAGTACCATAATAATAATTATTATTACTTACCTTTTTCTTTCTCACTGTCTATTTCTCAGTTTCTGCTTCTCTTCCTGTCCCTCTCTCTCCCACTGGGTTTGTGCCTCTGCTCTATCTTTATTTTCCCACCGCTGCCTTTCCCCTGCCCCCTAAAGAACCTGTTTTCTCCCCCACTTCACACTCCCCCCAAACTGGCCCCTTATTCGTGCTCAACCTCTTGGTACTTTTTTCAAGGAAATCATGAAATGACTGAATGCTGATTTAGCTTTAGAAAAAGTTCCTGTAAAATGGCTGTCATCCCAGGTCTTCTCCCCACACTTGAAAAAGCTAGCGGAGGAACCCTCACACTGTTTCTATGTATAAAAGAAATCTGAGCAGACACAATCTGCTGTATACTGTCTCTAGTCTCCCTGGGCTTGTTTTAAAGCCAAAGGGCATTTTTGCCACATTCATTCATTTAATCATATTTATTGAGTGCTTACTGTGTGCAGAGCACTGTACTAAGCACTTGGAAAGTACAGAATTTGTGCAAGTAGGAATGATGGCCAAGCACGGTTACCTTACCCAAAAGAGGTTTAAAGAGGAAGGTGGGGTGGGGAAGAGCCTCTTTCAGGGAGCAGAAATCCAGGACTAATCCCAACCTGGTCTACTTCAGTGCTGGTCTATGGGTGCCCCACCTTAGCTGACTTGGGGCCCTCTCAATGCTGGGGCTGTCACTCCCAGAAACAGCAGTGAGGCCTGCAGCTGTGCTCCAAGCAAACTGACCAAGAGGTTGTTGAAGCTTGTGGCAAGCATCCAAACATGGCCCAACCAGCTGGGTTCATGTGGGGTCCATGCAGAGCTCTGGATGGAGGCGAGGGTAACACAGCCCCAGCCTCGGCCTCAGCTCTACAGAGCATTGGTCTAGGGAAGCACGCAGGAAGAGTTTAAAGAACTGAACTTCTGCTTTTTGACTTATACCCCAGGCTCTTCTTCTCTAGAGGGTCGCCCCAGGAGGCAGAAGAGGATGCAGTTGGGGTGGCTGTGGTAGGCCCCCTGTGTCCTTGGAGGACAGCGGGGCCCACTGACAGCTGCAGGGACTTCCCACCCCCACATACACCCCAAGAGTAACTGCCCCTTTTCCTTCTTTTTCATTTTTACTTTCCATTAGTGCAGCCATGGTCCCAGCTCAAAGTGTTCAATAGCCACCTGTGGACAGAGATAATCTTACTTTCCAGCAGCCACAGAGAGACAGAACAACAGGCAATAAAAAAGGGAGCTAAAAAGATGAAGGAAGACAGGCAGAATTACATAGAGATACCAAATAAAGACTGAGAGAAACGGAAAGGCAAAGACGTGTAGCAAGAATATAACTAATGGCATGAATAAACAGATGGGACAGTTTGAAAGTTTGAGCTAACCTCTGCCAGTCTTCACATAGACATGAATAGACTTCTGCAATCCATGGTAATGTAAGTGCAGTATTCATTCAATTAGTTAATAGTATTTACTGAGCACTTATTACATGCAGAGCACTGTTCCAAGCTCTTGGAAGAGTACAGTAGGGTTGGTAGACATGATTGCCAACATCAGGGAGTTGACGATCTTCTATTCATTCTAACTAAACAATCACTTTTTTGACATATCATTAACAATTAAACAGCTCATTTTTCTCATATCATTAAGGGGAAATTTTATTATTACTGGGAACTGGTTATGGGACCCTCACATGCAAAAAGAAATCGGTGATGCTTACGATACAGAAGGTGTCTAAAAAATTCTCAAATAATCACTCCTCAAATCCCAGATTTTATAACCAAACCTGCCATTACTCAAAAATAAGAGTATAAATTTAAATACCCCACAATTTATAAATATCAACCCAAGGTATTTATTGAGCACTCACTGTGGATACATACTGTACTTAGAACTGTACTGAACTAAGCACTTGAGAGAGTACATGAAAATGAAGCTACTTACACAATGACTCTCTCATAATGCACATATCTTAGAAGCTGAATTACATATTCAAAGTACCTTTTAAGTATTTTTTCTTAGTTGGTATCCAATCCTTTTTCTACTTTCCTAATTTGAGGTTAATCAAATTGACTACTACCCTGTGTATTGATTTGCTTTGGCTTTTTTCACACAAGAATAAAAGATGAAATATATATTTCCTCAAGTATTCAAAGCCCCATCTAAGAATAAGAGCAACCTAAAAGTCAAAGAAAAATATTTCAGTATGGATTTACATCAAAAAAATTCAATCACTTATGAATTTGCTGTCTGAAACATTCTTTCAACTTTGTACAATAATTCTTTATAGAATCACAAACTCTTAAGGTTATCACACATTTCTATGAAAGAATAAATGCAAAAGTAGAATATGATTCAGTAGTGCCAAGCCAGATGAACATTTCTCTTCATTTCACAAGCATAATAAAATTTTCCCCTGAATATGTTTTTGAGCCTCACATTATCCAAGACCAATTTGCCAGTTAGAAAATGTCCTAAAATTTTTAAGAACCTTCTATCAAATGTGTCCTAAATGTTAGTCCTCTGGGTGAAAAAATCCCTCCAACCAATCTCTGTTCTATGTCAACCTAAGTGTAAAGAAGACAATCAACTACACATACAAAACACGTACTGGGTTATTTTAATCCAAATTTGCTATCACTCTTCTTATGATCAAACATGGAAACTTTAGAAGATAAGTAGGGCTTGGGAATTTTTTAGACAAAACGAAAACATGATTCACTTACCTAAAATATGTACACACCTTTCCTTTTCACATGTTCATGTTTCACAACCTGTCTTCAAAACAGCCCACGGTGGGAGGAAAATTGGAAGCCTAATTTAAAGAGGAAACACTGATGATATTTGTACATTAGAGAGGCCAAGTGATATGATGGAAAAAGCCTGAGTCTAGGAACTGGACGGAGGACCTGATTCTCATAATAATAATAATGATGGTGCTTGTTAAGCGCTTACTCTGTGCAAACCACTGTTCTATAAACGCTTCTAATGCCCGCTCTGGTCTACTATGTAACCTTGAGTGAGTCACTGAACTCTCAGTGTCTCAGTTTCCTCGTCTGTAAAACTGGGATAATAAATACCTGCCTGTTCCTACCTCACAAGGTTGTTGTGAGGGCAAAAATGAGCAAAGTAATGCAACGTTGCTTTGGAAAACAAAATCAATCGATCCAGCCATCTGTGATATTTATTGAGCGCTTACAATGTGCAGAGTACAATCCATCAATCATATTTATTAAGCACTTACTGTGTGTAGAGCATTGTACTAAACTCGTGGGAGTATGAAGTATCATTAGTAGTATGTGAATATCAGGGTGAGGACAGAACTAAGAACTTCTGATTCATTTGACTGGCCTACCTATCACCCTAAAATTCCTCTTCTTGAGCTGCAGGCAAAATCTTGGCCAAACATTAGCCAATATATTTGCAAACACACACACACACACAAAGTTCCTGTTAGGAGTCCAGCTATTATTATTCCATGCCAGCCTGGCAGTGAATCTGTTTGATCTACTTTTTTAAAATCTGCATCCATTTCACCCTGGCTTCTGAAAGCAAAATCTCCCCCATTCACCCATGATTACTACAGGACAGAGACCACCTTAAACTCCTCAACTGCAAGAGCCAAGAGGAAAAATTGCAATTTAATTCCTGGATTGAGAAGAAGCCCAATTGGAGGGCATCAGTCGCTAGGGGATTGTTAGTGCCTTGAAATGGCCAAGAGGGATTGCTGATTCGGCAAATATCGTCCCAAAAGCAGAAATTCTGTTCGAATCACGAACATAACAGATGTTTGCTGGGACCCACCATGCAGTCCGCATACACAGTTATGCTAATTTGGCAGCATTTCTCTTCAAGTTAGCTCTGAGTCATTAGAGCACGCAGCTAGCAGGTCCTTCTGTCTAACTAATAATTGCCTATTATTGATATTAATTAACATTTTTTGCACCTTCCCTCCGTTTTGACCTAGTATCTGTTGGTAGTCTAATCACAGTGGCCTATTAAAAGTCAAAAGACAAGGGCCTAGAGCAGTCTCGAGCCATTTATCAAAAAGGCAAACAAGGCCAATTAAACAGGCAGCTAGACAGTTGTCTTGATTTGCCGCTGACTGTTTCTTGATCACCATTATAAATTGCTAATAGGGCAGAAAGTGCTAAGCAATATGCATCTGCAGGGGGCAGTTATTTCTCACTCCCTGCCTAGTGACAGGTGAGGGAGAGGCCATTGATGGTCTTATTGATGTGAACTGCCCATCAGTTGGTAGTTATTGTTAAAGTTCATGATGCTACAGCTGATCCCTGCCTGCTGAGAGTCAATCAAATTAATTAGTGCTCGAAATTCTTCTTTATTATTTTGGAGCATCGGTACAGAGGAAGGCCCTGTAATTTGGAAGCAAAGTCAATGGGAAAAAAAATCTTCGTGTATTACAGAGAAGGGGGAAAAAAAGAAGATATTGCTTCTTCCATTATTTTATAATAAGGGCTGCGGCTAAAGGTTTTTATAGGCACAGATCAAGAGATCATAATAGAAGCATATTGACAGATTTTTTTTTCTGCAATACTCCAAGGAACTGGCTGTAGCAGGAAAATATATCAAAACCTTATCATCAGAGCTGAGATCTTCTGTGAAAAATCAATAAAGAGTTATACATGGTTTGAGTTTAAACAGTTCTCTGTAGTCATTTAAACATAGTGCATCTGTGCAGCTTTTTACCTCTGGAGACTGGGTAACCTAGCAACTGTAAGGCTTAAACCGATTAACTACAAATGAAGTACTGTACGCCTATCAAAGCAATTGTTCATGGCTCCCTTTGTTGCCGAGACTAAGCTAATTGAACATGATACAGTATGAAGATAATTAACACCCATGAGTTTGTTAATTGCCTGTTAGCATTACAACACAGACTCTGGTTTCTTTTTACTTGCTCTTTTGCAGCTTCTTACTCCCTTAAAAGGGCGTAGGATCTATTTAACTGCTGAGGATATCTTAGAGTTTATTAACCCTTTTCCACTAGAAAAAAAAAACAAAAACAAAAACAAAATCAACTGTGCTAATGAAACATATTGCACGGTCTTATCAAACACCAGCTTCTACTTAGTCCAAAATCAGAAATATGTTTTACACATATAGTACAAACCGTGTTTATTTTGGGGGGTTACTGTATTGCTAGCAATTGAGCCTAATGAATGCTTTAAAAAAAATCTTTTGTGGTTCCTTTTTATTACTCAGCTGCTGTGCCTTCTAGAGTGAACGATAAATGACTTTTAGGGCAGGAATATTAATTGAAGGCAGCATTTGGTCAGCAGCTGACCTTCTTCACTTGCCTTGCTCTAGCTGAGTAGTCAACAAAGAACCTCTGCTGGTTTTATTTACCAGCTTCTTGTTTCTCACTCAAAGGGATGGACTAAATGAAACCCCATTTAATCAGTACCAAAACACAATGTCCCTGCCAGAGAATCGATAGGGCAATAAAAACGGTTAATCCGGACCACACTATCTAAGGAGTCCTTTCAAATAAAAATTTCAATCACAGATCTGGAAAAGGATACTTCTCTCCAATACGTATGTCCATTAAATGCAAAATACGGATAAGAACAATACAATGTCAATGGGACAGCATCGACACGCAGTCATTTCGGGTAAGAAAAACAGGGAAGAGGAATGTCAGCTTTACAGGGAGTTGGAAATATAAGCGACAAAAGAGCCAAATAGGATTACCGCTCAGTTATTATGAATAAGCATTTTAGATGTAAGAACCACTCTCCTTTTGTTGACAGCTGTATCGCAATTTCTTCGCGCGGAGTTTCTGAAATGATCTTCAGTTTCTTAGCTGTTATTGTGTCACAGTTACTACTCGCTGGAAAGCCATTCCCTAGAGGGATTCTTCCAGTGCCCAATTACAAGTTCCATCATCAATCATAAGTATTATTTATTCAACAAAATGAATTGCTAATTAATAACTGATGAGCATTATGGCCTTGAAGACTGTAACACTATTAATTACGTTTGGCAACTGGAGGTCTGCCCGTGAAAGAGAGTTTACCTGGTACATTTCACAACCACCAATAACAGTCGGTTTGGGGGATCAGGTCTCCTCTTCCCCACTCGTTAAGGCTTTCCAAGAGCTGTGTTGGAGCAAAGAGCTCCTAATCATGATTTTCCCAATGTGCGATCTCATCGGTAAAATCTCCCTAGACGAAAAAGAGGGAAAGGAGGCGTGCAGTATGCTGGGGGGGAAAATTTGACACCATCTTCTCCACCGAGTGTTCCCTCTGAAACGCGGCATCCCAACAATGCGGCGACAGCATGGTGGTAGAGTGGTACTGCTGCTTTGTCTTTAGCAACCTATTGTTGTTAGGCTTGGACAGGGAGACAGTGGGCTCACACACAACTGAATCACATGCCCTGAGCACTGAAGGAGGAACTGAGCCATCTTAACAGTCTGAATGACGGAAGCTTCAAGATAAAATCTTGTGGGAGGGGGTGGCACAGGGTGGGGAGACTTTCCAAAGAGAGTCCAGTGTGTACTTTTATAAGTGGGTTTGAAGGCAGATAGGAAGGTCTCTAGACTGTGAACTCACTAAAGGCCGGGAATGGGTCTGCCAACTCGCCCTTTTATGGTATTTGTTAAGCACTTACTGTGAGAAGCAGTGTGGCCTAATGGCTACAGCATGGGCCTGGGAGTCAGAAGGACCTGGGTTCTAATCTCGGTTCAGCCACCTGTCTGTGTGTGACCATGGGCAAGTCATTTAACTTCTCTGTGCCTCAGCTATCTCACCTGTAAAATGGGGAATAAAATTGTGAGCTCCACGTGGGACAGGGACTGCTCAATCTGATTAGCTTGTATCTATCCCAGCGCTTAGAACCATGCCTGGCACAAAAGTAAGCATCTAAATACTGTCAGATACTATCAAAAATGTGCCAGGTATTGTACTAAGTGCTGGGGCAGATACAAGTTAGTCAGGTTGGTTTGGCACAGTCCATGTCCACATGGGGCTCACAGTCTTAATCCCCATTTAACAGATGAGATAACTAGAAACAGCGTGGTTCAGTGGAAGAGCCCGGGTTTGGGAGTCAGAGGTCATGGGTTTGAATCCCGGCTCTGCCACTTGGCAGCTGTGTGATTGTGGGCAAGTCACTTAACTTCTCTGTGCCTCAGTTACCTCATCTGTAAAATGGCGATTAACTGAGCCTCACGTGGGACAACCTGATTACCCTGTATCTACCCCAGTGCTTAGAACAGTGGTCTGCACATAGTAAGTGCTTAACAAATACCAACATTATCATAACTGAGGTAAAGAGAAGTTAGTGAATTGCCCAAGGTCACACAGCAGACAAGTGGCTGAGCCAGGATTAGAACCCAGGTCATCTGACTCCCAGGCTGGTACTCTGTCCACTAGGCCATGCTGCTTTTGGGTAGTAAGAAAATGCCTCTCTTTCTACCTATAAAGGCTTGATTATTAGGAACTGTACCCTGAAGGAATGGATAAGGTAGAAAAACAGGAATAAAAAAGATTCAATTTCTCAGGTCATTCTTCTATCACATTTCCTTCCAAGGTTTTTTGGGGGGTTTTAATGTTACCCCTATTTTATTTATTCAATCATTCAATGGTATTTATTGAGTACTTTGTGCAGAGTACTGTACTAAGTGCTTGGGAGAGTACAATATAACAATAAAATAGACACATTCCCTGTCCACAGTGAGCTTACAGTCTAGGGGAGGAGAAAGATGAATATAAATTAAATAAATTACAGATATCTACATATGTACAGGTATGGGAGGGGGGATGAATAAAGGGAGCAAGACAGGGCAATGCAGAAGGAAGTAGGAGAAGAGGAAAGGAGGCCTTACTCAGGGATGGCTTCTTAGAGGAGATGTGCCTTCATTAAGGCCTTGAAGTGGCGGGGGAAGTAATTGCCTGTTGGACATGAGGAGGGCGACATGGGGGAGGGGTCGGCGGCAATGCAACAACCCAGCTATTTCAGGAGACCCTAGCCAGCTGTACCTAACGCTTCAGTCTCCGTTGCACATGAAAGATGTAGAAAAATCATGTTTCTCAGGAAGAGAACCAATATTGATCTTCACAGAGGGACCTCACCTAAAGATGAATCGCCTTGCATGGGTGACGTATCATAATACAAAATCTTACCTGGAGACAAGGGTGAGTCCCCATACACTCCCATTGCCCCAGCACGCTCTGTTTTTAAGCTACCTTTTATCTGTGTGTGTGATAGATCGGCTTTGGAGTTAGGTAAGCTATAATCACTGTCACTGGAAAATGGCAAAATCGTTTGCCTAGAATTGTAAAGATTTTTTCTACCTTGCCTATAGGAAATAGTGGAAAATCACCCTAACTTGGAAAAAAGTGGCCTACGTAGTCTAATTTTCTAAGTGAACCAACTTTCTTCGGTAGTATATTTTGGTTGTTTCTAGTCTGGCTAATAAGAGGAAAAATTCAGAGAACAATGCCACTGGGAGCTAGTGGCCCCAGGAGGAGATGGAGGTCTTGTAGGAAGTAAGGATTGAAATTTCTGCCTCAAGGGAAGTTCCTCCAGCTCAGGAAGTGGTCTGTGCTGGTGGCAAAGACCTGCCTGAGAATTTTTTTCTGAGTGGAGCATGCTGCTTCTCTGCCTAAGGCCTCTCCAAGACCAGGTCTTTACCTGTTCCCAGGGACTCAAGTGAGTCCACCTTGCTTAACAGAGCTGACAAGAGAGGAATAAGAGCTGTACTGAGTTTGCGTCTCTGCTCTGAATAAAAATAATTGAAGCACCGTGGTCTATTGGTCAATTGAACTTGTTCAAATCCCAGTTCCACCACTTTCCTACTAAGTGACTTAGGGCACGGCGCTTGACTTCTCTGTGCCCCAGTTTCCTCAATTTTAAAATGGGGATTCAATACCTATCCTCCCTTCTATTTAGACTGTGAGTCCCCCCAGGGACAGAGATTGTGTCTGACCTGATAAACTTGTATCTTCTTCAGTACTTAGAACAGTGCTTAACACATGATAAGTACTTAACAAGTACTATAAAAAATAATAATAATTGTGGCATTCATTAAGCAGTTAATGTGCTAAACCCTATACTATGTAGGCGTCAGGTCCTTGGGAAGATACCAGACAATCTGGGGCTCACAGTCTAAAGGGGGTGGTGAAAGCAGGTATTTCATACTCATTTTACAAATAAGGAAACTAAAACACAGAAGTTAAGTGATTTGCCCTTGGGAAGGCTGATACGCTTCCAGAACCCTAAACAATAGGCCTTCTGGCTCCCTTTGGTTCCATCTATATAGTGGTTCTTGCTTCAGAAGTACTCAGTTACGAAGCTATTACTGAAAACAGAATAAAAGGAACCAAATATTCTAGTGTCATATGAAAGTGCTCTCAGAAATTCGATAAGGCAGGTAAGAATTCCACTAGACTGTAAGCTCTTTGAGGGCAGAGATTGTGTCTACCACCTCTATGTACTCTCCCAAAAACTAATATAATGCTAATTATAATGCTAATAAAAGAAGCGTAATATAATGCTCTGCACAATGAAAGCTCAATAAGTAACCATGATTGTTGACTGATGGACAAACTGATAAAGGAACATGAAAATTTTATTTTCCTTAATAGAGGAAGAGAGCGAGCACAAACCAGGAAGTTATCTTTCTGAGGAAAAAAACCTCTATCAAGGATATAAAATTCTGAAGGGAACAGAAGCAAGATTCTACAAGACTATTTGAGATAATGTCAAATACAAGAACAAAGGAGCATAAACTAAAGCTCAGAAAGGGTCAGACCCTCATGGAATTTAGGCAGAATTTCTTTAGACTAGGAGCAGTAAGCACAGAGACAAAAAGCAGACTGGCAGAAATAGTAAAAAAAAGATTTTAAATGGCTTTTGAAAGGGTTGGACCAAAATTATCCGTCTGATCCAAATGATACAGACTTACTTTAAATTGAGCTATTTCCTTCCTTCATTTCAATATAATCTATCTGTATGCTTCTTGGCCACCATGAATGTATTTACCTGTAATTTATGTATTATTTTTAAAGTTGTTTTGTTATAATTATTACTGATAAACACTTCTGCTAACCCCAAGATCATACAGGAAATCTTCCTCCCCCTTTCTTTGCCTCCCTTCATCTTCATCTCCCACTTTATTTACTGAGCACTTAATGTGTGCAAAGCACTCTGCTAAGTGCTTAGGAGAGTACAATACACGACAGACATATTCCCTGCCCACAACAAACTAGTCTCGAGATGCCCATTTATCACCTGAACCTCACCTTTAAATTGCTCCAATGCTGCTTTCTTGAAAAGATGGTGACTTGCACAATAGTTCTGCAATTCCTTATACCCATTAACCCTCTGCCACTCAACTGCACACGAAACTCTGAATTTCCTGCTAAATAAACTTTGGTGACTGTATTGGCCAGGTATTCATTTTTCATTTGTAATGTGCATTTCCCAATAGGATAAACCGATTAAAATCAAAATCACCTTGTTTTCACGATCTCAGGGGTATCCTAATAATTTATAGCTGCATATCTCCCATGTACTCAAAAGCATCATAAAGTACAATACATCATAATAAACAACATAAAGAACATCAGTCAAATCCTACATTACAAGGGCATGCTGGATCGAGAACGTAATAAATGTGTTCAGGGCATTGTCTAAATGGGAGAGACCATCTAAAATTTGCAAGCAAATAATGCCAGCAAGCTGGCGGGGAGAGGACCCGGAAAAAGTTTGGAGGTTAAGCAAGAATCATTTGGAAACTCAGATAGCCCACAGTTCAGAGCATCTTAAAGCACTGCAGCTCAGCGGGTGTAGGACCATTAGACTTGGGATACTAAATCCTAAAACCAATTATCCAAAGTCCCGTCTGTTGGCCCAGACCTAGAATGCCTCTAATTTTGATGAGGCTGAATGGGATCTCCAGTTGAATTCTTCATCCATCCTGATCTTATAGAATCAGAGCACGAATGACCTAATGAGAGCTCTCTTGAGGACAGTAATTCCACCTTTTACCTGTGTTGAACTACCCCAAGTGCTTGGGACAGTACTCTGCACAGAGTAGACTCTCAATAAATATTGTTGACTGATTAGTCCAATAACATAAAATTAGGTATGACTCAAATACATGACAATGGAATCTACTTTATAAGACCCCAAAAGATGGAAATTACTCAGTCTACCTCAGGTATGCACTCAAATTTATTAGTTTGAGTCTCTATTATTAGGAAGTTCTTTTTATCCAGCCTCAGTATCATTTACTACAGTTTAAGCTCATTTAGATGAAAAAAGTCATTTCTGGCTCAGACCAATGGTCAATCCAGTCTTGCATTCTGAGTCTGACAGTGGCAGCAGGCAACACGTATACTTCTTAGCATCTGTACATTTTCCCTCCACCTTCCTAATTTCCCCTCTAACAGAGGTCCTTCATCTACCAAATCTACTGATATTTTTGGCCACACAATCCTTGTCGTAATTCCCTGCATATGCTCTCCACCCGTTTGTCCGGTCTCCTCTGAGCTATCTCTTTGCATCTTTGATGTTCACTAAGTACCATCACAGAATCATTGCTTTACAAGTGGAAAATCACGATACTGCCCAGTCGAAAACAATACCAAAGGTAGGATGAGCATGGACCCACTGGTCATTGCCGAGAGGAGAAACCAAATAAGGGTAAGGGAGACTTCCTGAAGATCAGAACCACCTTCAACCCTTCTCCAGGTGTGGTACGGAAGCAGAAATGGAGAAAATGGTTTAGTCCCTATTCTGTGGCCCCACCTACATAACTGAGGGCAATCCATTCTCATCCTGCTTGGGCAACTGGAGGATGCGCTACTGAATCCTCCTTAGCGCAATATTTCCAAAACGGGACTCAAAGTGTAAATCATAGAATTGGTTGAATTACTATAATTAGTACTTAAGGCATGGGATCAGGGACATACACTTGGTGCTCAAGGAAGGCTGGCCTCGAATAACAGACAAAACATTGAGTCTTTCGCTTTCTCTCAGCTGTCCTTATCCCTCAGATATATTCAAAGCTGTATATATAATAATAATAATAATGTTGGTATTTGTTAAGCGCTTACTATGTGCCGAGCACTGTTCTAAGCGCTGGGGTAGACACAGGGGAATCAGGTTGTCCCACGTGGGGCTCACAGTCTTAATCCCCATTTTACAGATGAGGTAACAGAGGCACCGAGAAGTTAATTGACTTGCCCAAAGTCACACAGCTGACAAGTGGCCGAGCCGGGATTCAAACCCATGACCTCTGACTCCAAAGCCCGTGCTCTTTCCACTGAGCCACACTGCTTCAAAGGGCTTAGTACAGTACTTTGCACACTATAAGCATTCAAAAACTACGATTGAATAAGTGAAAGCTGGGCCCAAACACCCAGTGGTGGAAATGCATCATTCTGCATCTGGGACAAGGACTTTGACCCCTTACTCTAACCCAACATTCTGATGGCAGGGTGTGGATTTTTGACACAAGGAGCAGGATACTCCCACTACTGAATAGGTCTCCTCAAAGACAGAGGGATCAATATGGATCTTGGCCATATCCTCCAACCCGAACCAATACGGATCCCATATTATCCTCTATCCTGCACTTCACTTCCTTTCTCTGCCACTACAGACACTGGAAGGGAGGAAATAGCCAGGACTACCTGGCTCCACAGTCTGTCCTCCAAGCTGGAGGAGGGCGCCTGTGGTGACGGTGTTGGGGAATGTCTGTGCTTGCAACCTTGTATTCTGTCCCGCCTGCCTTGATCCAGTACCACCACTGAAGTTTCAGGGTCGAGTCTGAAACTTAATGCCCTGCTGGTGCCACACACTGACTGCCTACTTCCCTAGACATGTTTTCATTTTATTCTTTGTCTAACAGTGCATCACTGAACAATGAGCTGCTTCTACAGTAGAATTCGGGTTACACCCCAACTCTCATTGGTGATAAAAACTCTTTAGCCATGCAAGGTTTACCTGATACACAGTAGGTGGCCAATAGCATTATGTGGGGACTCTCACCTCCTGCATATCTTGTGGGATGTCTGTGAAGTCTCTGTGATGTCTCCCAACCCCACCTTTCTACAATTTGCCTGGTAACTGACCTGGATCGGTGAGAGGGAGAGGCTGAGAAGAAATCAAGAGGAAAACATCAGCAGATAGTAAAGTGCTCTTCTTAAAGTAGGGGTACGATAAAAACTGCTAAGGAGGGGAATGAAATCCAGAAATGGAAACCTACAGAGCACAACCCAAAACCTCTCTCTAAGATGTAATAATAATTATTATTATTATGGAATTTATTAAGCACTTACTATGTGCCTGCCAGTCTTGTCTTGTCTTTCACTGTAGAGTTGTCTCCGACCCATAGTGACATCATGGACATATCTCTCCCAGAACAGCCGACCTCCATCTGCAAACGTTCTGGTAGGGTATGCAGAGAGTTTTCTTGGTAAAAATATGGAAGTGGTTTACCATTGCCTTATTCCATCCAGTAAACTTTAGTCTCCACCCTCTACTCTCTCCCATGTCACCCAACACAGGTGAGTTTTGACTTGTAGCAGATTGCCTTCCACTCACTAGCCACTGCCCAAGCTAGGAATGTAATAATAATGTTGGTATTTGTTAAGTGCTTACTATGTGCCGAGCACTGTTCTAAGTGCTGGGGCAGATACAGGGTCATCAGGTAGTCCCACATGAGGCTCACAGTCTTCGTTCCCATTTTACAGATGACAGAACTGAGGCACAGAGAAGTGAAGTGACTTGCCCACAGTCACATAGCTGACAAGTGGCAGAGTGGGATTTGAACCCATGACCTCTGACTCCCAAGCCCGGGCTCTTTCCACTGAGCCACGCTGCTTCTGCTTGACTCTCCCTCCCTTAGCCAAGACTGGTCTAGGAACTAGTGGCCCTGGATTTTGTCGGGGGGTACCCTCTCCCTGTCTGCTCCGCTATGCAAAGTGCTTGGCTGTCCCTGTGACAGGAACTAGATAGATCTAGGGAACTGAATGGACCTGCTCAAAAATGAAGGTTTTCTCTTCTCAACATCCAGATGACAATTCCTCACTGTTCTTCCCTGCTCCACTCCAGAAAGCTGAAAATTGGAAAGCTGTCAGTAAAGTTGAGAGAGCAAAATGAACTTTTAACAATGCATAGAAATGAGAATACTGAAACAGCAGATTCTACTTAATCAAGTGGAAGACCTGAGGGGTTAAACAGGAATCCAAATGGAGAAGAGAGAGACACACACAAACACACTACTTTGCTCTCCAGGATTGAATCAGGCATGGCCAGATTTAAACATATGGAAACAACCTCTTCTATCCTTGGGAAGACTGATAAACATAATAAAAAGGAATGTGATGTTGGGTTTTTAAATGCTTTTTTCAGTCACTTCTATGCTATTTCCTAAATTTTTGAAGGCCTCTAAATGCTATAATAATTCAGTATGCAGGGAGACATAACCAACTAGACTATACCTGATCCAACTATTGAAGAACATACTAGCAAAAGTCTAGATGATCAGATTGAATGCTGTTTTTGTGGCTTCTGTGCCACAGAGCTCCAAACTCTTCCTATTCCTCTCATCCTAACTCCTGGTTTGGATGACTGCATTCACATTTGAGAGTTGTTGGGGTTTTAGTTTGTTTGTTGGTTTGTTTCCACTACAAAGAATTAGGTAACAATAAGAAATAATTCTTGGTTAATTACATATAAGTATGAAAGGTTAGGTTGCTATTTTAGTCTCTGTCTCAGAGTCTTTGGATTTACTCACAGACTCCCAAGTAGTTTCACAGCCTCTGATCGGCTGCAGAGAATAAGAGACTGAAAGGATGGGCGAGCCAAATCAGCTCATTCAGGAGAGAGCAGAAGGAGTGAAGGAGGAGGAGGAGTATGAGAAGAAGTTCAGACAATTGAGAGGAAAGCAACAGAGGTTGGGGAAAAGCCACCCAAGGAAGAGCTGATAGGACAGAAGTTCACCTGGACATGTGTTCTCAGAGAAGCAGCATGGCCTATGGCCTAATGGAAAGAGCACGGGTTTGGGAATCAGAGGACCTAACTCTAATCCTGGCTCCACATTTGCCTGCTGTCTGACCTTGGACAGGACACTTAACTGCTCTGTGGTTTGGTTTTTTCAATCTAATAATAATTATTAAGGTATTTGTTAAGCGCTTATTTTGCGCCAGGCACCGTACTAAGTACTGGGGTGAATACAAGCAAATTGGGTTGGACACAGTCCCTGCCCACGTGGGACTCACAGTTTCAACCCCCATTTTACAGATGAGATAACTGAGGCCCAGAGAAGTAAAGTGACTTACCCAAGGTCACACAGCAGACAACTGGAAGAGTCTGGATTAGAACCCATGACCTTCTGACTCCCAGGCCTATGCTCCATCCACTTAGTCATACTGCTGGAGAGTCAATACCTAGTCTCATTCATACTCAAACCTAGAGCCCCATTTAGAACAGGGACTTAAGCCTGACCTGATTTTTGTGTTCCTACCCCAGCACCTAGTACAGTGCCTGGCACATAGTAAAAACTTTACAAATATCATTGTTACTGTTATTGCTATTATTATTAATAATGATCTTTTGAACAGAGACAGGGTTGGTCTGTTGTAAGGCACTAAGGAAAAGACTGGTGGAAAAGGTCTGGGAGTCAGAGGACCTAGATTCTAATCCTGACTCTGCCATTTGTCTGCTGTATGAACTTCACTTCTCGGTGCCTCACTTCCCTCATCTGCAAAATGTGGATTCAATAACTTGTTCTCTCCTACTTAGAATGTGAGAACTTACTATCTTCTATCTATCCCAGCATTTAGTACAGTGCTTGGTACATAGTAGGCATTTAACAAATATTATTATTATTAGTGCTTTAATGCTAACACTCAGCCCAATGTAATATTTCTTGAAATCATCACACTAGGTTGGAAAAAGCCCAGAGAAGTTAGGTAACTGTGTTAGAGTCACACCGCACAATGAAACAAAGAAGGCAGACCATGGTTTTTGTTTTCAGATTCTCAATCACCTAATTACTGAATCCCAATCCCCTTTTGGAAAAGTGTCCAGGAGTCTCTTCTTAGAGGTCATGCTCTGTGGGGTTTCCTTTGAGCAATTAAATTCAAGAAAAAAAAACCATTATCATAATGTCCCCAAATGTAAAATACAAATGTAATGTAAAGTAACTAGCAACAGACTTTATCTTGTTATTGCAGTAGCCAAAGAGCTACTGAAACATCTTATTTTCTTGATGAACCCCCCTTGTCGTCATGCTGCAGTCTGAATAGTCCAATTTTCATTTTTCTTCTTCCCAGGCCCTGTTTAAAAAACAAAAATACATTTACTAAGTAAGCAATAAGTACAGGGCCCCCTGGCAAGAAAACTTTTATTAAACTAAAAGAGAAATCGGAGGGGAAATTCCATGCTCGTACTTTCCCCGTTGTTCAATGTACCCAGTGAGAGAGAGGGTTCTATTCTTGGTTCCTAGGATAATACCAAGCTGCATCTAGGAAGACTTAGACTACTAACAGGAGACAGCATGCAGTGAAGTGCACGGAAGAGAAGAAATTCTCAAAGCCCAAATAAACTGTTTAGGGAACATTAGAGATCCTTGAGAGAAATCCAACATCCAAAGGAAAGTGATATCTGGAACCAATCAATTAATCAATCAATGATATTTATCAAAAATCTACTGAAAGACCTAGGGAGAGTATGACAGAAACAAGACTTATGCTCTTTACCCTCAAGGAAATTGCAATCTAAGGGTGAAATAGGATAAAAACTATTTACAAATAGGGGAAGCTATCAAGCCACCAAATAAATAAAAGTGTTTATTGAGTACCTACTATGTGCAGGGTATTATACTAAGTGCTAAGTATAGCACTAAGAACAATCAAACTATTAGACATAATCCCTGCTTTCTAGACTGTGAGCTCGTTGGGGGCAGGAAATGTGTCTGTTTGTTGTTACATTGTACTCTCCCAAGTGTTTAGAACAGTGCTTTGCACCTAGTAAATGTTCAATAAATCTGATTGAGTGAATTAATGAATGAATGAAAGAGTTTGCAATCTAGTGAGGGAGACACTAGATATTAAAACACAGAGGAAGAAGTAATAGAGTTTAAAAGATAAGTATTCAGGTGCTAGGGATTGGGGAGCAGGAGGTGAGCAGAATTTAGGTGGCACAGAAATGCTAAAGAGGCAGTGGGTTGAGGGGGGAATGGGATTAGAAATTAATCAGGGAAGGCATCCTGGAGAAAATGTGATTTCAGAAGGTTTGTGAAGATAGTGAGTGCAGTCAGAAGAGGGTATTACAGGGAGGAGGAGAGTGAGAGAGTGGTCAGCAATGGAAAAGATGAAAATGAGGCACAGCAAGTAGGTGAGCTTGATTGGAACCAAGAGTGCAAGCTGGGGTGTAGTGGGAGAAGAGATCACATAAGCAGAATGGAGAGGGCTGATTGAGTGATTTTAATTCAACGAGCATGAGTTCCTGCTTGATATGGAGAGGGGTGGGCAACAATTGGTGGCTTTTTAAAAGCAGGGGGATGCATGTAGAATGTTTCAGAAAAACAAAGTAATCAGAAGAGTGAAGACTGGAATGGAGAGACTGGAGGCAGGGAAACCAGTGAGGAGGCCAAAGCAATAGTCAAGGCAGAATATGACAAGCACCTGGACCAGAATGGTGGTCATTTGGATGGTGAGGAAAGGTAGATTCTATAAACGTTGTGGAGGATGAATTGGCAGGATTTGGCAACAGACTGAATATGGTGATTGAAGGAGAAGGAGAGGTCAAGAATAATGCCAAGACTTCAGACTTGAGATATGAGGAAAGTGTGATGGTGGTGCCAACTATAAAAAAATTAGGTAGAGGAGAGGATTTGGGAAGAAAGATGTGGTTTCTGAACATATTGAGTTTGAGTTGCTTGTGGGACATCCATATATAGTGATGGATGTAGAGGAAATAAGTCCAGAAATAAAGAGTTAGATTTGGGATTTATCTACATAGAGGTGGTAGCTGAAGCCATGGGAAGCAGAGGAGTGAACGTGAATGGAAATTGGGAAGAGAGGGGTCCTAGAGCAGAGTCTTGGGGGATGAAGGTCCTTGAGGGACCCAGGAGGTGGAAGAAAGAGGAAGAAGTGGCAAAAGGGATTGAGAAGAAACAGCCTAAGAGCAAGACAGAACTTTGACAGAGAAACCCAGGTTAGTTAGTGTTTCCAGGAGAGGGGAGTGATCCAAAGTGCTGAAGACTGCCAAGTCAATGAGGAGAATGGAGGAGGAGAGTCCATTAGATTTAGCAAGAAGGAGATCATTGGTGATATTGGAGAGAGTGGTCTCAGTAGAGTTGTGTGACTGTCTGCCCCACTGCCATAAGGGTCCTGAACGAGGTAATTCAGGAGTTGGTGCTGAAAGCTCAGGCATTTGGCTTGTCAGCCAGTGAGATGGCATGGTGGATGCACTGAAAAGCAGTGTCCCTTAAAAGTAGTGTCCCGTAAGGGACAGGAAAAAGAGCCATCAGAGAATCAGGATTTGAAGATGGCAGTTAGGGAGGTAGAAAGAGTGGGTGTAACTGGTTTTAGAAGGTGAGAAGTGATGAGATCTGAGGTGCAGATGAAAGGGATAGATGGAGGGAGGAGGAGGAGGAAGAACAAGAATATAGCAGGAAGAAGTAAAAGTATATCAGGAAGTAGCTGTGTAAATAATTGAAAAAAAGATGAACAGAAGCATAAAAGTAAATATGTATCAATCAATCAATAGTATTGATTGAACACTTTGGGACACAGCACTGTACTAAACCCTTGGGAAACTACAGTAAGGGGAGTAGAAATGATCACTATCCTAGATTATAAAGATTCTATAATCTGAAGGGAGACCGACACTAGTAGCTGTTAACAGGTAGGTGGAAGCAATGGTGTACATAAGAGCAACAGGAGGGTGTGAGAACCCAAGTACTTAGAATATGTACATACCTAGGATAGTAATAAAATACACAGGTGCTAAATAACCCTCCAAATACTCCATCTAAATAACACCTCTTTTCTGGTTTGAGCTCTAGAATGACCAGAAGTTTTGAACCTCCCATCAAATGCCCCTCCGACCCCCAGATCCGTTCGTTGGGCTTGAGAAACTATTGATTCAGCTATTAAACTGTTCTATGTGGAAAACCTTGACAAGAGCAATGTCATTTATTGGGCTAACAGAAGCAGAAGTCCGCACCAGCTTTTGAGACTTTTAAAATACATGATCCAGTTGAAGTTATTTTTCAGAGACCTGGATTTATTACAGAGACTGATTCTCTGGACATAATATGGTCAATTTACAACCATCTGAAAGCTCTGTTGGTTCCCAGGAATTAGGCTGGGGAGAGAGAGGATAGCGATTGGCAAGATTTGGAAGAAATAATCAACACTCCCCCAGTCACTATGTTTCAATAAGAAAATGCTAAATATTCAAATCTCCCCCTCCCCAATCTAGCTTTAAACTTTTTGGTGAACCTAAATCCTGCACAGGGGAAGCAAAGAGGAGGAGCTGTTAGGGGAATAGGATTTTACCTCATAATCTGAGCAAATGCAAATGAGTAGCTATGAGAAGCCGCATGGCCTAGGGGATTTATACATTCCATTCGTCTATTTGTACATTCCAAGCGCTTAGTACAGTGCTCTGCACATAGTAAGCACTCAATAAATACTACTGCATGAATGAATGATAGAGCACGGGGCTGGGAGTCAGAAGGACCTGGGTTCTAATCCCAGCTCCAGCAGTTGTCTGCTGTGAGACTGCACAAGTCACTTAACTCTCACTTATCTCATCTGTAAAATGGGGATTAAGACTGTGAGCCCCGATGTGGGGCAGGGATTGTGTCCAACCCGATTTGCTTGTAATCACCCCAGTGCTTAGTTTAGTGCCCGGCATATAGTAAGCTCTTTAGAAATACCACAGTTCTTATTACTATAATAATTTGAAGGGGATAATCATACTAGGGGTCCTCTGCCTTTCCTGATATCCTGGAATAAGTCCCTCTCTTTCTAGCCCTAACCCAATAATCTATAGCCGAGTGGAAAAAGGTTCAAACCTTGAGAAGAGACGTGGCTTAGTAGTTAGAGCATGGGCCTGCAAGTCAGAGGGCCTGGAATCTAATCCTGGCTTTGCCACTTGCCTGCTGTGTAACCTTGGGCCAGTGACTTAACTTCTCTGTGCCTCAGTTTCCTCATCTAAAATAGGGATTCTATACCAGATCTCTTCCCCTTTGTCTGTGGAATAGGAACTGTGCCCAACCTGCTTGACTTGTACCTATCCCAGTGCTTAGTAGGGTGCCTGACCCATAGTAAGTGCTTAACAAATATCACAAAAAAAATGAACGAAATGAAAATTTCATCAAAACTTCCCAACCCCAATGAGCCATTATCAACTGTATTCTTTCAGCACTTACTTTGTGCAGAGCACTGTACTAAGCACTTGGGAGAGTACAATATAACAGAGTTGGTAAACCTGTTCTCTGCCCACAGCAAATTTGCAGTCTAGAGGGGGTGATATTTCCTATAGTTTCCCCTCTCCCCGTATTTCCCTCAGTCTTTGGATTTCAAAATTCCTGAGTTATGACCAGCCCCCTCTTGTTTACTTGATAAAATTTCACTTAGTTCCCAAGCACATCGAAGTGCCCTTCACATAGTAATAGTAGCAGTATTTATTTGGCTTGGTGGGATGCATTTTTCTAGGCATACAGGGAGCACAGAATAATGAAGTGACACATTCCTTGCCCCCAAGGATCTTATCTTGGTGTCTTCTCTTATCTTGGTGTCTTATCTTGTCTTATCTTGACCTATCTTGGTGTCTAAGGTGTCTGGTCCTTGTGGAATCCTTTGGCTTGTGTTCGAATCAGGTCAGCCTGGGGCAGACCCAGGAAAGCCATATTAACGACTGGGGAAAAGGGATCACTTTCCCAGGCCTACCATCCTCAGGGAGACCCCTGCTGCAGTCAGGAGGTTCCTCGATAACCAGTCAGTTAATCGTTATTGAGCACTTACTGTGTTCAGAGCACTATACTAAGCACTTGGGAGAGTACAATATAATAATATAACAGACACATTCCCTGCCCAGATTGAGCTTACAGACTATAGGCGAACTGTATGGACAACCAAGGTGCCCACCACAGCTCACTTCCAGCAGCCTCCTCCCTGACTCCTCCATTACACCTGCTGTTCCCTGCTATATAGAGATACAGACCTTGCTAAAGATCCGCTATTCACCTGGATGGTTCATTTCTAGTAAGTATTTTTGCTGTCTCAAAAACTCTCAGCAGCTGTCCGAGATCAAAGTCCAAGCAAACAATTTGATAAGGAATCTCAGGAAAATTATCCTCCTTGGTCATTAAGGCATCATCAAGGGAGTAGTTGAAAGAAGCAAGATATGGTTTCTTGACTTTCTTGCTACCTATATGCTATCCATTTTTCCCCCAAACAAAACTATAAAGAAAGAAGTTAGGGTTAGGGAGAGTGAAGGTTGATGATCCATGATTGTCATGTCTTTTCATTGGCCTGAAGCCAGACCAGACACCATCACAGTACAGCAAAGGAGACAGTGTGAGCTAATGGAAAGAGCTCTGGAAAGAGAGTGAGTCTCAGATCTGTCCCTTGCCTAGAGTGCCTTCAGGCAAGTCATTTAATAATAAGAATAATAATGTTGGTATTTGTTAAGCACTTACTACATGCAGAGCACTCTTCTAAGCGCTGAGGTAGATACAGGGGAATGAGGTTGTCCCACGTGAGGCTCACAGTCTTCATCCTCATTTTACAGATGAGGGAACCGAGACACAGAGAAGTGAAGTGACTTGCCCACAGTCACACAAGGGGCAGAGTCAGAATTCAAACCCATGACCTCTGACTCCCAAGCCCGGGCTCTTTCCACTGAGCCACGCTGCTTCACTCCGTACCTCATTTTTCTCATCTGTGAAACTGGGGATTATATGAAAGTTCTCCCTCCCTCTTAGACTGTGCAGCACAAAGACTATGTCCAATCTGATTATATGTATGTAAAAGTATATCCTTTTTTCAGTCTTTTTTAATGGTATTTGCAAAGAGCTTACTTTGTGCTAAGCACTATCCTGAAAGGAGAAGTAGATACAAGATAAGCAGATTGCACACAGTTCCTGTCCCACATGTGGCTCAAAGTCTTAATCCCTACTTTACAGATGAGATAACTGAAGCACAGAGAAGTTAAGTGATTTGCCCAAAGTCACACAGCAGACAAGTGGCCAAGCTGGAATTAGAACCTAGGTCCTCTGGCTCCCAAGTCCATGCTCTTTCCAGTTGGCCATGGTGCTTCTCCAAACCTTGCACCCTTACCCACTAGGAATTCTATTAGCATTTGTTATGAACTGTTCTCTGGAGGGTATTCGTTCAATCAATCATATTTATTGAGCGCTTACTGTGTGCAGAGCACTAAACTAAGCGCCTGGAAAGTACAATTTGGCAACAGATAGAGATAATCCCTACCCAACAATGGGCTCACCGTCTAGAAGCAGGGAGACACAGCAAAACAAGTAGACAGGCATCAATAGCTAGTCAGATCCCAGACTCTTTCAAATTGGCCCCCAGCATTGTTTCCAAGGTCCTTGATCTAAATCCATACATATCCACACCTTCTAGGGCGGGTGACAGGATTCTTCCAGTCTCCTATTCAGATGCTGTCAAGTCCTTCTTAGTAAGTGACATCCAATGAAATTTCTACTGAAATCCTTTATACCCACCTTCTTAGACTTCTTAACCCTCACATTTCTTTTAAATCACACATAGCACCCAATCATTCAATCAGTGGCATTTATCAAACACTTGTGTGCAGAGCACTGTACTAAGTGTTTAACTGGAGCCTCTGTCCTATGACCAGTGCTGAATATAATGGAGGAATCACCTCAGAGATCCACAATTCTATACTTTATTCCCTGTCTCCATAAAATTGGTCTTCTCCAGAATAACAAGGGGGTTGATTTGTATTCAATGGGCTTGCTGAAGAAAAGACTGGAAGTTAGCTTCTTAACTATCACATCCAAACTGATAATGGCTCCTGGGTGTGTAATTGGTCAGATATTTTCATTGAGATCAAATGTCTCTAAAAGATAGTCTTTAATGAGGCTTAGCAAATAGTAGCAGGGTCAGTTTACTCCTAGGGAATATTGCTGCTTCATCCTTTTCTAGTTCAAACCCTTTTAGACACTAATATCAGTGATTATAAGGATTTCCTCTGCAATATTGCAAATTACAGTACATTTGATTCCTTATTGGTTAATTTCAATTCTCTACTCTCTCCGGCCACAGGGAAATTGTGCCCCTAGAACTGCTGTTTTCCTTGCTTGCCACTCATTTGGACAAGGGTGAAACCATGGTGAGGTTCAGTGGGAGCTGAATGGCCTCTAGAAATTCACCCTTCTCTCAGCTTTGCACCATTTTCCTTTGAATTAGAGATGGACTGATGGAATTTTTACTGTTGACCCAAAGGATTGCAAAGCTGGATTTGTTTTTGTTAATTCTGTTTACGTTGGGAATTCATGTTAGAAATTCTAGGCTCCTTTTCTTCAAACAAAATAGAGGAATCACTATATAGATGAACTAGGTGCATTTAGAGACAGAGGTATGCCTGTGATTAAAAAAAAAAAGAAAAAGCCTAGCCCAGGACCCTGTCTTCCTTGGATTTTCTCTTATTTACACCCAGTAAAAGAGTGAAGACAATAGGTTAAACTCAGCCTATGAACATTTCATGCATACCTAAGTCCAGTGGAAGCAGGGATCAATTTTTAATGGCATTTGTTAAGTGCTTATAATGTGACAGACAGGGGTAGATACAAGCTAATCAGGTTGGACACAGTTCCTGT